>NC_029777.3:107135393-107149200 GCF_000817695.3 Arachis duranensis
AATTGCATAACATAAAAAATATGTATTAATTAAATTATTATTATAAATATTAAAAATATTTGTGTTAATATTGTATTATTAGATAGTTGTAATCAAAGTTATAGCACAGAATAAATAATACATATATAAAATTTCTGGCAAATATATATTTTGTTCAAATTTATTTGATTCCAGCTAGAATGACATATGACATATACATATAGTAAGCTGCACCATTTTCTTTTTCTTTCCAGAATTAAAATTCTGACAATAAATTTTGACAGATCAGAGACAACAACGTTGTTCTTACAGACACATATATCCAAGAAATTGAAGAAGATGATAGATATCTATATAATAACCCTTTCAACATCCTTCATCCCTGAAAGATACATATAATTGTTAATTAATTTCCATTTCATTGAAGTAGCTTTGCTCCTATCACAACTCATCATCAATTCATATGGGACTATATATATTTCATCAGCAACACTTTCTTGTTACCTGAGAATGATATGAAATATGATAATAATCAGCAAATTGAACTATTTTAAATTCAAAATTCCGTATATATTCTAATTTCTAAATTTCATTCTTTAACATCAGATTGATTTTTGTTAGCTAAAAAAAATTATAATTATTAATTAGCTAATAACCTTTATGATATATAAAGATGAAACTACAATTAAGTTATTAATATGGACTAGACAAAAATAAAAATGCTTTTTTTTTTAATAAAAAATGCTAATTATGAATTAATTTTATTGAACTGAAAACCCTAAATCTGGGTGTGAACACAGAATTAGGGGTAAATTCATTTTAAGAAAATGGAAATGGAATATACAACTGTTTGTTAACAGTGGAAACTAGAAACCAAAAAAGGTCACTTCATCATTATTGCAAGTATTTTCCAGATACCCTTATCAATAATCATCAACACACCAGCTTCATTCCATGGTATAATTTTGACTGAATCCACTACCATCCAAATTAATAAATCAAATCAGTTATATGTTATATAGATTGTTACAAATATGTATATATCTACAATATTTCATTTTTAAATTAAAAAAAATCTAAATTATAAAAAAGAAGATGACATACCTGAGATGTGAGCTTCATAAGTTAAGCCTAATAAGTTGCTAGCTAGGGTTAGTTAAAGCATAAAGAAGATAATAAAATCCAAAAAACAAAAAAATATATAATATATCTATATATATTGCAGAAATTAAAAAAAGATAGGAAGAAATGGTTACGGGGTGACAGCAAGAGAGTGAGCACATATAGCTTCAAGTATGAAACACCATCATACAAGAAAACACCATGTGTGCTCACTCTCTTCTGTCACCACCCTTTACCGTTAATTAGCAGAGACGAAAATTCAATACCATAATAGCCTCTATCACTTGATGAATAATGAGACTAATTAAGCTTCATAATTAACTAAACCATCACTATTGCTTTTGAAAGTGTTTATGAGGGACAAGTAATTAATTAACCCTTAATTATTTCCTCTCTTCTCCCTACCCAAAAACTGTTCCATTACTATGGAAAATGTTTCATATGTTGTTGTAATGAAGAGAAAGAAGGGATATGAAGGGGTATTTATACAGAAACTGAAAGAGAAATTTGCTTGCATCATGTATGTGGAAGGAATAATTGTATTGTTGGGGTTTATCTTCTATTGGTCATCCCATATTATTTTAATCATTATAATGAAAGTGAAAACAGAAAATAGCATAAAATAAGAGAAAGAAAAAGTGTAGAGACTTTATCTTTAGGGTTTTGTTATCAAGTGGTCCAAAGTTCAAATACACATGTTAAGGTTTGATTTAAAAAAAAAAGATATATCTGCTTTTTTATTTTAAAACAATTGATCGATTTTAAAAGTTAGGTAATATTAGTTAAATTTTCCCTAATAACTTGGTTAAGTTAATGAGAGAAAAATCAATGAAAAATATAATAAATAAAAAATAATAAATATATAATTTTTGTTTGCTTAATTAAACTTACCTAACATTATTTAACATATGTATTCTCAATATTTTTATTATTATTATTACTATTTTGTTATTGTTGTCTATAGCCGAATATGGTGACTAATTTTTTGCTAGTTTATAGGTACTTTCATAAAATCACTCCTCGAATATAGAGATTTTAGTTATAATTTTTTAAAAATATCATATTATAAAATTATTTGTTTAAAAAATTAAGCCGATGATAGGTAGAGACATATGCTTAGACAACTTGATTCATATGAGACAGTTGACCTAGAAATTTTTAAAATTATTTGACATCTAAAATGAAAATCATCAAACTCTCAATATTTAGTTAAATTTTTTTAATAATAATATCCTTTTCTTTAAAATCTTGAACTATATTCTCAATTCTCAAGTTATGATGCATGACCGAATACGAAATACGACATGATATAAGACATACAATCATACAAATTTTAAATTTTTATAAAACACATTAACATAATATAGATAAAGTATTTTTAAAAAAATTAGAATGATATTTTAATTTTTTTATTGATATTTAAATATAAATTAATTTTTATAAGATATAATTAGACACAAAAAATACACATATCAAATATCATGTTCAAAATGTGTTCAATATACAAATATAGCAACTCAAGAAAATGAAAAATAGATCTTTTAATTTTTCTTTTATTTTTTTTATAAAATATAACTTTTTATTATTTAATATTTTTTTCATATATTTTTTTTGTCCTACTTAAAAAATATATAACAAAAAATTACACTTTATAAAAAAATAAAAAAAAAATGAAGATCTATTCTCGGGTGTGTGATTCCTAAGCTCTCAAGACACTCGTTGACAACAAATTTCTTGTGTTTTGTTATTTCAAAGTTTTCTACACATCCCAAGCGTTCCATAAGCAACAAGTTCAACTTCTTCAATTCTGATCCTCACACTCATTTATTCATTGCTTGTTACCGATGCTTACAATAAATTAAAAAATCTATTATAATTTATATCCCCTGCTGTCATAATCGCCATCTTCTCCAACACCCATCTTTATGTAAAGCTTATCTGAAACAAAATGCATTATTTTCTTTTTCATAGGTAATAAATGGTGTGTTCATAATTTAATTTTTTTGGAAAAAATTTCTATAATTATTGATTAGGTGTATTAAAAAAATCTATTATATATTATTAAAATCAAATCTTTTCAATTAATAACATAGGTAACGTGGTATATTCTTAAAGATATTTTAGGATTTATTATTCAATTTATTTAAATATGTTAATTATATATTTATTTGATTTGATTGAGATAAATATCAAATTATTTAATATTTTATTCAATCACAATAACTATAACTAATCAATTATATTAATTATTTGCTTTAACTGGAATAAATAAATTGATTTTGTTAATTTATATTGACTTTTTCATCTTATGTATTTTGATTAATAGGTTTTAAAAGTATTATAATTTTTATATGGTATATTTATAAGATATTTTTATTTATTTAATTTATTTTATTGAGCCAAATAATTATAATTAATTTATTATATCAATTATTTAATTTAAATATATGTTATCTGATTCTCACGTTAATGTTTTGTCTTATTTAATATTTATTTATTTTAGAATACATTAGATAAAACCAAAAGTAGTGAGTTTTGCAAGTTTTTAGCTAATATTTTTTATTACTAAATATTTCTATATTTATTAGATCAATTATTTAATTTAATTAATTCAAATATATGTTATTTGATTTAATTTATTGTCACGTTAATATTTGAGTTGTTGTTTATCAAAAGTTTTTCTTTATTTTCTTCCTTAATCTTAATATTTTATTCACTGTTTATATATTTTTATTTTAATATCAAATCTAATATTTTCATTAATATTATCTTATAATTTATTATCTAATAATTATATGCCCACTATTAATTATATAGGCATAAATATTTTTTTATTTATTAAAAAAATAAATATTTATTCTTTTTTTTAGTTTACCTATTTTTATATTTTATAAATTATTCACTATAAGATATTGCACATTTAATTATCCATTCATCTTATCTTTAATAATTTTAGTAGGTAGTTTAACAAAAAAAATATAAAACTGTTTTTAGAAACAAATATAGCTATTTAAACTTAAAAATAGATAAAATATGTTGGTAAGTTTTAAGAAATAACAACGTTGATAATATTATATTAATTTTAAGAATAAATATAATACTAGAATATAAGCAGTTCTAGGTAGATTTTAGCAGCAAAATCAGTTTTTCATAATAATTTCTTTTGCTATGATATTAGAAAAGATAATTTACGTATAAATTTTATCTCAGCTTAAATTATATTGCTCAAACTCATTTTAATTAAGAGTAAAAGAATTTAAAAATTTTATTCATGAATAATGAGAAGATGTCTATAATTAAATTTAACCACTAATATTTTTTTATATTATTCAATCACAAATTATTTAAAGAGACATATTTAAAAAGATAACATTATAATGTAAATATTTTAATTTAATTACAAAATATATATTACTATTAATGGGTAATTATTATACTTTAAAAATAAGTAAAATGATTACTCATTAGTTTTGTTATTTTTAATCTGAAAAATAGCTAAACTTTAAATTTAATTAATTTTATAAATTTTTTATAACAAAAATGACTATACGTGTTTTTATTTAAAAAATTGAAAAAAAATATTTGATATATTTTTTATACTATTCCGTGTAGAACCCATGTATATATACTAGTTGGAACAAACATTGACCTCCAATTTTTTCATTTTTTTAAAAATATTTTGTTATTCAAATATCAACAAAATATGTTCAGCTTAAAGTATTAATAATTGGTAATTGATTTCCTTCTTGAAATATATCAAACACATCATCAAAGAATACTAAAAATGAAAGGTTCTAATCATTAAAAAATAGCAAAACTTTTCTGCTAAACTATCAAGTCCTTTTAAAACATTTATTACTCAATAAAGTCCATCCACAACGCTATTGTTTTAAATAGAGTAATAAACATATTATTCTGAAATTTTTTGGTAAATACTAAATGAGAAATTTCTATAATTTAAAGGTCAAGAATTTGATATTTATTGATCCTAAAAAAAATTCAGCATAAAATCAATAAAAGAAAATACTATATAAAAAAGGTTTAATTATTTTGCCAGTTTTTATAATTTTATTGAATCTTTAATTAAATTTTTATATTTTTTTCTTTTAATTGAACCCATATACCATATTAAATTTTGTAATTAAGTTTCTGTCATTACAAAAATATTAAAATCAATTGAATATTCTGTTAAACAAAATAGAATATTCATTCAAGTGTTAGGCATATTTAATTTGTTTAATAGAATATTTTGTTAATTCTAACGTTTTTATCACGATAGAGACTTAATTACAAAATTTGATATATTATAGAAACTTGATCGAAAAGAAAAAAATATAAAAATCTAATTAAATTTCAGTAAAATTATAGAAACCGACAAAATAATTAAATCCGAACAAAAAAATTGGGCAAATAAATTAAAGTCAAACAAAAATATTTTTAACATTTTTAAATAAAAAATATTATGTATACATCAAACACTTTTAATATCTGTATAAAACTTAATTGTATATTTAAATTATTTTTAATTAATAAAACAAAAAGAACACATATTTAGTTATTAAAAATCATTGGCGGTTAGATTTGTTCTCCTCGCTTATTTCTTCTATACGAATTTAATCAAAGTTTTCCTAGTGATATCACTATAGTGATTTATTAGTATTTAGTACGTACTATTATATATTTGGACCACCCCTTATTCATTGTATGATATAGATGTATAACAACTGCTTTTATTGTTAAACATGTAATGTCTCCTTAATGTACTTATTGCACGCATTTAAGGATAGAAAAGGTGAACAAAAAATTGTGTGAAAATGATGATCTAATGATTATAAATTATATATCTGAAAATGAGATACCAAAAATAATGTACAAATAATACTACTGTATTTCCTTTTTTTTTTTTTGTATTTTATCCTTATGGGAGATATTTGAGAAACACTAAGTCGGTAGCCGTATCTGTACCTACGGTTATTCAATATATTCTTATTCGATTGGATTGAGTTGACAATTTTATCCATTCATATTGTATTTTTAATATATAATGTGTATATTTATATATATTTAATAATAAAAATATTATTTTTATATTAAAATTAATTATTAAAATCAGTTATTTTTTATTTATATTTATGTATAAATATATTATTTAATTTATATTTAATGTATATTTTATATTTTAATGTATATTTTATATTAATGATTGATTTTAATAATTAATTTTAGTTTATATATATCATAATTAGTATAATAAATAAGTAAAAATTTGAGCACAAGTTAAATTTAGTGTCACCAAACTAATAAATTAATTTGCTAATAATATATAAATAATATTTAATATTATATAAAATATAAAATAACTAAATATTATGTTTGAATGAAAATAAATTTGATTTATATGATCGAATTAAATAAGATTGGGTTGAAAAGTTTAAAGTGCAAGTTAGATTCAAATTGAAGAATTTAAATCTACCAATAAAATTTGGATGAAACTCAAATTTTACTATCTTACATTCATTATTATCCCAACATACGTTTGCAATTGCAAGCACTAGTTAAGTAGTAATCAAATACCTAATTACCGAATTAAAAGAATTATTTTTGAATATATTGAATAAATTAAATTTAAAAGTTTAAGATTTTCTTTTCTTTTTTAAATGAAACCTAGAAATAGTAGTTATTACTAAAGTGACTTAATTCAATTCAGGTAGGACCAGATTAATTGGATTTTAATAATAAAATCTGGATATTGGTGGTTTAGTAAGAGCTAAAAAAATAAAATTATTTTAAAAATATTTTGAGTTATAAAATAACAATCTTTTCCAAAAGCATTAAAACAAATGCCCTCTAATCTATTCCCTATACTCCCAAGTAATAGATAGGTGATTATTGTATTGTTATATTATATAATTGATTATAGAATTAAACTAAAAGATTAACTGTTTTTTTAGTTAATATCAAATAATTTTTTTAAAATCATTCTTTTATATTTATATTTATCATTTCACTAAATTCGAGATTTTAAATCAAAAATTTTAAATTCTAAACTCTAAACCCTAATTTAAATTTTAAATCTTTCAAAAAATAAACAATTAATTAATTAAAAGTTAAATTTTTTATACTTATTATAATTAGAAGCAAACTCATTTGGCTGGGCACTTCTTGTAAAATTCTTCAATCAAGAAGGTTATATGCTCACGCATATTTTCAAAGATTAACTTTAGAAGAAAAAAACAAATGTGTTATCTCAATTGATGCTTATTATATGAATGACACGAAGTCAATATATATAGTCCAAAACTTATTAGCTAAGTGCAGGATGCATTATTGTATATAGTCCAATCTTGAAGGGAATATTATTCATGCTTAGCATGTTTATAAACACATAAATATGCTGATGAAGTGATGATTAACAAATTGAAACCTAACACATGGAACTATAATGTAAGGTTCCCTCCTTCCTTTAACAAAAGAGAGAATGGAAAATTAAAATATAATAAACAAAAGGTGGGAATTACATTCATGAAGCTAAGTTAGCCAATTATTGAACGACACCACACAAAATTAAGGCCCCACATTAAGATTTAATGCGGCGGCTAAAGGAGTTTAAAGTATATTTGCTTTATACTTTAAATAAATTATATATATCATTGCACTTAATAAAAACATTAATTATTGAAGGCTTGATGCAAAGTAAATCATTGATGTCAATGTTAGAACCAATCGTTGCAAGTGAGTGGTTTTAGTTTGAGTCTCATATATTCTCTTTTAACTTTTATGTATTATTAGCATAAGGGTGGTTTGGAAATTTTAAAAGTAATTTTTTTTATTTTTGACTTATAAAAAGTAGTAGTGTTAATATTTGGTATAATTTTTAAAATTAAATTGTAATTTTTTTAAAAATTATTTATGAGCTTATAGAGAAGTTAAAAAAATAATTTTTCTCATAATACTTCTATTTTTCATCATATTTCTATAAAATAAACATTTTTAGAGTTAAAAATTCAAATACAAAATAACTTATTTATAAGTTACTTTTAACAGAATCATTTATTGTTTAAGTTATTTTATCAAAAGGAACTTAATTAAATTGATTACCCAAACTAGGCCTAATTCTTTTATACAAATATTTATTTATATATTGTTACATTTGTAAAAATTATATTTTTTACAATTAGTATTTGAATAATTCCATAAAAGGTGAATTTAATTAAATGTTTAAATGATCAATGGATCGAAATTAAATCTAATTTTTTTAAATGCATAACTAATTAAGAATGAAATTACTATTCACACATTCTCGGGCCACCCAATAATGAGTTTTAAAATTCATTATATTTGAAAGGCTTTAATTTAAACGTGGCTTTTTAGATTGAGTGATCTAATTATCTAATATTTCCTTAGAACATTTGGCGTGGAATTTCTTTGATATCCCTTTCATTGAATATTGTAATTTTTTATTCGATAATTTTAGAAACTACAACTAACTTCTTGATTTTTTTTTTTGAAAAAAATAATATTTTTTATTAATAGTAACGATCACTGAAATCTGAATCGTCCTATTTAATTACTTCATCAGTAAATATTCATATGAAATATTTTATTTAATAAAAATTTAAGGGGGAAAATGTTTACACTACTACTATCAAATATAAAGTTAATTTTACAATGATATTACTTCTTTCTTTACCTTTTTTTAATTACATGATAATGTCAGAAAAAATAAGAGATACTTCATAAATAAGAATAAACAAATTCAATAATAAAAGACTTTATTTTAAATTCAATGGATAGACACCGAAGAAATACTGTTTTTTTTAGTAATTCGTTAACTAGTACTAATATGAAAATAACAAAAAAAAGTAAAAAACTTGTTGCATAAGTAATAACACAAGCATCCAATAATTGATTGTTTAAATAATTAAAAGTAATCACCTCTACATATAGAACGTTAGGGGTCTCTTTGATTTAATTTGTATTTTTTTTATTTTTACTTTTATTTTCAATCTATTCTATTTTTAAATTTTTATAAAATAAAATAAAAATACAAATAAAATTATATTTTTAATTTTCAAATTCTGTTTACATTTTTTAAATTCTAAATACAAAAATCACTAAAAATAAAAACACAAACTAAATATTCTTCAACGGATACTTTTATATTATATATATATCCTCTTTAAACAAAAGAACGTGTATGAAGAAATGACACATTTGATGATTTAACCTCGTGATTTGAGGAACTAATTATACTAATTAATCACCTTTTGCAAGATAGAAGAAGCTCCTATGATTATAGCTATACCCTAAGATGATTTTTATAATATTGCATTAGATCACGCCAACATACATTTTATTGTTTCACGCTTCACCGGCATGCATGAATGTACAAATTTTGAGGTCATATATATATATATATATATATATATTGCTATTTAGGAGCCTAATCCCCAAATGTTCATAGCAACTATATATGTATATAAATAGGTTTTTTTTTATATATAATTATATTTAGTACTTCTAATAATGATGATATACGAGGTGGGGTACCACAAAGGGCAAGAAAAAACTTTCCCAAAAGGGTAAGGAACCATTAGGGTTACCCTTTTTGGTGTGACAAGAAGGATATTGTTAACATTACTAGTTGATTCCATGTGTTTTAAATGACAAGAAATGACATTGTGATAAAAACAAACAGTTTTATTTTGTGGATTAAAGAAGTGCCACTTGCATCATCATCAACACCAATTATGCTGAGCATCTTCTTTCTACCATTGCCAAATCCTTTAATTCTTTTCCAATCTTTCTAAAATATATATATTAATCACTCGAGCTACTCAAGTTGATTTAAATTAAATTCAAATATAAATGAGTTGATATAATATTTTACACTTTTTTATAAAAGAAATGACTAATTCTTTTTTTCTTTTATTTTTTTAATTAAGGCAAAGGCTTGAATATTGCTGCTAAAAAAAAGAGGTAAATCTTTCTGGACTAGCACGTTCTCCACAGGGATCCTTCCAGATGTGCTACTACCACTTTCGGCAAACCTAATCTGGGCATTCATAATGCCCATCAACTCATATATGATTCCTCCAATAATCCAATTTTTACAACATATTTTAATATATATATTAATAATTTATAATAAATTATTATATAAGTGCAGTGAATGTGTTATATTTGTAAAAAAGTTATATCTAGAGAAATTCAGTTTTCACAATGACCTAGGATATGGAAATATTCAGAGATTAATTCAATTCATGATATTATATATTCAACTTTATCCTTATTACAGGTTAAATCACATTATTGACCCTAAATTTTAGCAATTTTTTTTAATAAACAGAAAAAAAAAACAGAAGAGTCCAATATAATGGCTTTATATTATTCCTTATTAGTTACTATTTATAAGACTATGATAGATTGGTTAAATAAATTATATTATATAATAGAAAAAGAATAAGATTCAAATCCAGTAGTGAGACATAGAAAAGATATATATTGAAATGAAAATCCCACATTGGATGGTTGGGGTTGCTTTGCACTTTGCAGTGGCATATGATCAATTGGTTCATAGATGTGGATTCCATAAACCCTAATAATAACAATCCCTTATTATTATTATAGAGTATAGAGTGAGAGAGAGAGAGAAAAAAGGGGCATGTCCTTCGGAATTCGGTACAACCAGACATGTAGTGTGTTGGGAACAGGCCAACAAAGACTATTCAGTCAAACCACACCAGCCTCTCATTCTTTCTTTGCCTTATCACAAAAAAATAAAAAATAAAAAAAAAAAAATAAAAATAAAAAAAAAAGTTGCAAACTAGGAAGCAAGAAAGGTGAAACCCCAATCACTAACAAATAAAAATGTTTAATTAAATTAAAGTTAAAAGAAGCTTATTATTCGCATTTGATTAGTTGAATTCGACCTAATTGAGGTTTTATAATTAAAGAGATTAAATTTTTGTATAAAATGTATTTTTTTATTATTTTTAATACTTGAATTCAACATTCTAGTTATTAAAAAGTTGTTTTGTTACCATCTTAACCAATACAATATTAATAGGATGATGGAAATAAAATCAATTAGAAAACCAATTTTTTTAGTAAATATTAGTTAATTTTTTAAAAATATATTTTTCATCTTAAATTATAAATTTGAAATCTTAAACTGTTAATTATTCTAAATTATAAAATTTAAATCTTCTAGAAAAACGAGTCTTACTTTTAGAAATTTTTTTTGATAATTTAAAAAAATTAATTAATATTGACTAATTAAAAATTAGTTTTCTTTAATATAAATAATTATTGCATATTTATTGAATAGTTTAATAAAATATATTTCATGTACTCATAGAGTAATATTCATATTCAAATTCAAATAAAAAATATAAAATCATCAATAGTAAATAATAATGACATACGGTGTATCACAGTATCAATTTATAAATACATAAATTATAATCTTTTAAAAGTATTTTAGGAAAATCCAATAACATCCCTTGTATGGAGTAGTAAGGTCAATTCTATGATTTTTTAAAAAAATATATATTCAAAGAACATTGTATTTTGATTGGTTATTAATAATTTGAGATGAGAGAAGAAAGATGGTGGGGTGGGGTTAGAGGGTTTTGCCAACTAAGGGTGATATGAGGATGCATGTGACTTGAATTTGGAGGCATGTGCTATGATCACACACATGCATTCACACACATCTTTTGCTGTGCACGCCAATCCCATATTGGCTCAGTGTGGCGGTGTAGCAGTGTCTTTCTTATCCCCACCTTTGCACTTCAACTCAAAGAGGACTCATTTCTCTTCATTTTTTTTCTATAATTATTTGGTAAAATATGATTTTTAATTATTTAATATTTATTCAAGGCTCCTAGTATACTACATTCTTTCGACTATTATATATATATATATATATATATATATTTATTTATTTTATTTAAAAACTATAAAATAAAAAATCATATTTTATTAAATAATTAAAAAAAATTAAAAAGATTTATTCTCAACTCAAATAACTACTATTAGTGTGCTTTCTAGGGTTACCTAGATTTATGCAACCTAAATTTTATATTGGCCAGACTTGGGTGTAATACACATACATGAAGATAGAGAAGTGTCATACGATTTGTATTGGCAATTTAAAGAGAGAAACAAATAATGGAATCCACCCATTTTTGAATTTGATATAAAAGGTAACTCAGACTCTCAATGATCTAATTTATGGGATAAAAAATCCGATTCTTTAATTTTTATTTTAAATAGATTAAAAATTTTGATATATAAAAATCCAATCTTTTGATACTTTTTCTTTCCACAATTTAAACAAAAATATAAAATTATAATATTAAAGTATACCACTTATTTTATTTTCATAAAAAAAATTACCCTTATGTAATGTCAATAATATTTGTCGCATACTTAGTACATGTACTCCATGTTATCATACATGTTTATTAAAATATAGATACAGGAGAATACAAAGCAGTATATATATGGTGTTTATTTATTAAGATGAAAATGATAAAAGACACGATTATACATAAATATATATTAAAAGTATATATTTTATATTTTTCTAAAATATTAAAACAAATTTTTAATTTGATATACTAATTTTTTTATAATATTTTATTATATCTAATTTATCAAACACGGTATAAAATTAGTATTTTTTTTATGTTTATATACTCTTGTATATTTATATTTATATCTCATTTATATTAAAATAACAATCAGATACAACCATATATAGATCAAAATAACTCGTTTGTTGTATATCCCTATAAAAACAACCAACTAAATTAATATATAGTTAGAATCTGACTCATCATTGTATTTACCCTAACCGGTTAGGTTAATTCTTTTAGATATATAATATAAATAAAATATATGTAAATTACTATAATGATGCGGTTGATAATTATTATTTAGACATGCAAGTAGGGTGGCTTAAATTTGTTAAGTTGTTAACTAGTTAGTCTAACTCAGCTGGTTAGTTAAATAATTAATTTATTTTGTTATATTAGTTACGGTTACAAGTTAGTTATTTGATTTGTTAGAAGTTAGTACAATGAGGGTGCAGCATGGTGTATGCTAGAAGTTAGATTAAGAAGAACGTGGCTTAATTTGATCCAAAATTATTTACCATTTTTGCATAATTTTGGTTAAATAGTTTGTATATTCATTTCACTTAAAAAATCACGTTTATGATATCTTCAGATGCAAGTTTAGTTTCCTTCACATTAAAATTCTCTTTTAAGAACCCATCTTTGGAGTACAGGTATTAGTCAATTAATTAATAGAAATGTTTAAAATGTAGCAGCAGCTCAATCAGTTTGTTAGAGCCGGAGAACACCTATAGATCGGTAAGGTAAAATATATATAATTATTCATATATCTTATTATTATTATTATTATTACATGTGGGTGATGAGTTTGTACAATTTACTCAAAATTATATAAGATGACATTAATTCAGTGAAACCTGAAAAATTAAATAATATAAGAAAGTATTTGTTTTCATAATTTTATTATTTCTTAAGTTTTTTATATGAGTGATTTTGAATGGTATAAAAAGTTTTATAACAAAAAAAATTTAAAATTTGATCCTTGTTATTTAAAAAAAACATAAAATAAACACAAAAATCTATAAAAATTTTAAATAAATCCAAAAAATATAATTAAAGTG
>NC_029777.3:107149282-107150127 GCF_000817695.3 Arachis duranensis
ATATTTATTAAAATTATATTAAATAATATATATAATAAAAATATAAACATACTTAATAACTAATTTAATAATTGAATTTTGTTGTGTTTATAAAATTCTTGTTTTACAAATTTTTTTATTAAAACTGTATTGTAGCTAAAGAAGAGAAAGTAGAAACAGTTTAATGGTAATGCTGTCAGCCTAACCATAATGCTGTCAGCCTAACAAAAAAAAGAGACGTATCTAAATAAAATACATTGATCCACTAAATGAGGCCCAAACAGTTAATTGGGCTATACAAGTGTTAATAGGTAGTAGGTACATCCTTTAAAAAAAATCACATATGTACTAAATAAAACACATGAAAAGATGTCACACGATGAGATGAAATCGTCTCCTATACTGAATACAAAATTTTTAGAGTGTGTTTTGCAAACACATTAAAAGATGTTTGAATTTTTTAAAAATTTTAATTTTTAATTTGGCTAATTTTTTTATTCATAAATACAGAAGTGATTTTGTATTTAAAATTACGGCTACAAAAAGCAACCATTTTTAATTTTGTATTTTATTAATAGATTTTCAGTCATCAAAGTTAAACATTTATTTGCCTTTTACTAATTTTATCCTTTATGCATATCATTTTATATACGAGTTTTTTTATTATTTATTATTTTTATTTTATATTAACTGTTTGTTTGACATTATACACTCTTATAATTGTGATTTTATGTATTATTTTTGTTATTATTTTTTATAATATGATTTATTGATCTCATTAGGTAAAGTAAATTAAACAAAAAAATAAATATAGATAATAATAATAATATAAAAAATTATAACGTACTAAAAAAAAGTACTAAAAA
>NC_029777.3:107150976-107177069 GCF_000817695.3 Arachis duranensis
TTTAGTGTAATTTTTTATAATATATATTATGATTCCATTAAAAAAAGACAAATTAAATAAAATATTAATCATAAGTAATAATAAAATCATAAATGTTGGATTCTAAAATAATATTAAGAATAAGATTATTGAGAGTACTAGAATTGAATTCAATATAAAAAATTACTAAATTAACATTTTCACGTTAATACTTAAAATTTTAAAAAAATATAACATATTTGATTAAATATTCTTTTACATATATAATTTATATTTTTTTAGTTTTAATTAAAAGTATATTTTGCCAATTTTTATATGTTATTTTTATTTTAGTAAGTAAATATTAATTTTATTATGAAATTAATTAATAAGATCCATAGTTGTAAGAACTGAACCGGTAATCAAACCGCTCAGACTACTGATTTACTGGTTTATTGGTTAATCAATAAATCACTGTTGAACCGATCCTATGTAAATAAAAAATATAAAATAGACAACTAATACAAAGATAGATATAAAATTAGTTAATACTATTACACTAATATCTTAATTTGATATAATAAGAATAACAATGCATAATATCCGTCAATTCAATACTAGTATCAAATAAGATAATTTTAATAATAACATTAATATTGAAATAGATAAAGTAAATTAATAGACTTTTAGTAAAGTTTATATTTCTATTAATAATAGTACATAATTAAAAATATAATTAATTCAAAAGATAGAAAATATAAAATTAAAATTAAATTAGATATTTATAAAATTATTTAATTCAAGAGTTACTATATAATTAGTCTTTGTCGTTTAAAATCTTAAGAACCGCAATGGTAGAGTGGCAACAAGGAAGCAGCATAACCAATAGGTCCTTTGTTTATATAAAAAATGTTTTAAGTTGATGTCTATTTTAATAATTTTTTTATCTAAAAGCAATTTTGAATAGTATAATTCAAACAACATTTTATTTTACTGTAATCCATTTTGATATAAAGATTGCCAAACATAAATCACCTTAACACAAACTTACTTTTCATTAAAATCAAGTTTGCAAAATCAATTTTATACAAATTTTCCTTTGTAAATTGTAATCCAAACACACACTTAGTCTTTTAGACAGCGTTTGTTTTGAAGTATTGAGACGAAGATTGGGAACTGAGATTTAGTATCATGTTTGTTAGTTTATAGACTAGTATTAAAATTTTAGTATTTTAATATTAAAATTATCACACAAATCAATCCAATTATAGTTAGAGATTATATAATCATCTAGACCAAAAATGCACCCTCAAATTTAGTGGTATATGACATGAAAGTGGAAGCAGAGACGAAGAGAAAGAGAGGAGAAAGAGACACAATTCTAAAATGAAGAATATGCCTAATAAGAAACGACAACAGAGGTGACAAGGCAGGTGCATAGGCGGTGAAGGACACCAAACAGATGATCCTGCGAAGTACCTGGCGGCACAATTGAGAAGCTATGGAGACATTGTAGTGCGCTAGGCTCGACGGGAGAGTCTTCTAAGCCGGCGTAAGCGACAGCGAAGAAGTTGACAGACAACTTGTAAAATTCGACAGGAGAAAAAGGGGTGAAGCTTTGTGAAATTTGACATAGATTGAGAAAGGGATTAGGTTTTATAATCTTATGGTATTTAAGTAATTTGCAACATTTTTAGTATTTCAGTATTAAAATTATCACACAAAATTATCAATCCAATTATAGTTAGAGATTATATAATTGTCTAGACTAAAAATGCACCCTCAAATTCAGTGATATATGACACGAAAGAGGAAGCAGAGACGAAGAGAAAGAGAGGAGAGAAGAGACACAATTCTAAAATGAAGAATAGACCTAAAAAGGAACGACAGCAGAGGTGACAAGGCAGATACAGAGGCAGCGATGGACACCAAACAGATAAGGGTGGCAAGTGGGGAAGTCCGCCCTGCCCCGCCAGAAGCCCCCCTTTGGCGGGCTAGTAGGCTAGCGGGCTAAACCCGCCAAATATCCTCTTTTGTTTTTACTTTTAACTATTAAATAATATATATAAAGGCATAAAAAAATTTCTTCTGTTTTTTACTTTTAACTATTATAATTTTTAAAAGTATAAACAAATTATAATTTTTATATTCACAAATATTGAAGTCTTTGCAATTATAAATATCTAATAAACATAATTATAAACCAAGTTTTCATCCAAAACATAATTATAAATATTATTTCCAAAGCAAAATAAACATAATCCAAAACATAATTATAAATATTGTCTCTAAAACAAAATAAATATAATCCAAAACACTCAATTTTCATCTTCATTCTCTTGTAAGTTGGGTTGAGGGAAGTTGGGTTTTGGCAAAAAAAATTATAAAAATGCCCTTTGTCAAAAAATACTAAGCCCGGCGGGAAAGCATGCCCCGCGTTGCCAAAGGCAGCCAAAACCCACGGTTTAAGCCGTGCGGGTTAAGGCGAGCTTTTGCTATTTAGCGGTCCCAATTTTTCAATCCGGCCCGACTTTTTTGGCGGGGTACGCGGGCCGAACTGACGTATTTATGCCCATTTGCCACCCCTACAAACAGGTGACACTGTGAAGTACCTGGCGGCACAATTGAGAAGCTATAGAGACGTTGTAGTGCGCTAGGCTCGACGGGAGAATCTTCTAAGCCGGTGTAAGCGACAACGGAGAAGTTGATAGACGACTTGTAAATTTTGACAGGGGAAAAAAGGGGGTGAAGCTTTGTGAAATTTGGCATAAATTGAGAAAATAGGTTTTATAATCTTAGGACTTAGGGTATTTAAGTAATTTGCAACATTTTCAGTATTACAGTATTAAAATTATCACACAAAATTATCAATTCAATTATAGTTAGAGATTATATAATCATCTAGACAAAAAATGTACCTTCAAATTTAGTGATATATGACACGAAAGAGGAAGCAGAGACGAAGAGAAAGAGAAGAGAAAAGAGACACAATTCTAAAATGAAGAATATACCTAATAAGGAACGACAGCGGAGGTGACAAGGCAGATGCAAAGGCAGCGAAGGACACCAAACAGACGACCCTGCGAAGTACCTTGCGGCACAATTGAGAAGCTATGGAAACGTTGTAGTGCGCTAGACTCGACGGGAGAGTCTTCTAAACCGGCGTAAGCGACAGCGGAGAAGTTGACAGATAACTTGTAAAATTCGACAGGGAAAAAAGGGGTTGAAGCTTTGTGAAATTTGACATAGATTGAGAAAGGGATTAGGTTGTATAATCTTAGGGTATTTAAGTAATTTGCAACATTTTCGGTCTTTACTTTTATTTCAAACCAAATAGGATACCGAGACCTAACTCAATCCTGTACACTTTTACACTAAACACAATATTATTGAGACTCATTTTAGTTTCTCTCTCCCAATCTCAGTCTCAGTTTCTTTTTCAAACGCTACCTTAGTAGAGAGACAGAGACTAAGAGACAGAGACCGAAATAGATTTTAGTATTTTGTTTGGTGTAAAGTGAAAGACAGAAATTGAAACACGAATAAAACTCTAATTTAATTTACACAAAGAATAAAATTGGAATTAATTAATTGAAAGGAGGGTATTTTAGGTATAAAATGTTATTAAAATTTCAGTCTCCATTTCTAAAAATTTTAGTCCCCTATGTCCCTACTTTTTGGAGGTACTGAAATACTAAAATTTTAGGGATAGAGACAGAAATTTTAATATCAGTCTCTGAATCAACAAGCATGATACCGGGTCTCAGTCTTACCATCTGTGTCCCAATACCTCAAAACAAACACTACCTTAGTACTTTTTAAAGGTGGAGACGCATGAACTAAAATTTTTAAAAATAAAAACTGAAATTTTAATAATATTTTTTTAAAAAAATATTCTCATTTAATTTTTTAAATTTTAAATATATCTTTTTATCTCTATATTTTTCTAGCTTAAATCAAACATTATACTAAAATATAACTCAATTATATATTTTATATCAAACATAATTCAAAAATTTGTTTAATTTTTGCTTTTTAATTTTTATTTCTCAATTTTTATCTTTCAATTTCTTTCTGGTTTTCAAATGTCTGTCCAAAAAAAGAAAGATTGTCCAAGTTTGTTTCGCCAGCATGATCTGCCGCCGGATGCCACTGCATGCATGTGTTGATGGGCAATTGTGATGTTTAGGGTTAGATTGAAATGAATTAATTCTGATCTAATGTTTGATATAATATTTAGAGTTGTTTTAAAAAATATAAGAAGTCATGTTTAAAATGAGCAAATACATACAAAATAATAAGATGAAATAAATATACATTACTCTTGTTATGTTTACATTCTTTATAATTTTGATATTAATATTTTTTAATAAATAAATATTTTTTAATTTGATTAATTTAAAAATAATTTAAATACATAATTAATTAATTAATTATAATCGTATTTTATATAGTTATTAAAAATATTTAGTGTATGAATATTATTTTTAATATATTAATATTTTTCACGAATCTATTAGTACTCCAAGTCAATGGCAAAAACGAAGAACATCTTATAAGGAATCGCCGTGGAAAATAATGATTTCCTCCAAGCACGCTGCATAGACAAGAAAATTCTACGGCCAAAGTCAGTAGTATTTGTTGGAATTTAGATGAGAAAATGATTGAAACTTGTCTAGCTATGTGATTAGCTCATTTCATTTTTCTTTTTATTTATTTTGTTTTTCAAATTGTAAGGTGTTTATTAGTGCCGTCAATACTGGACAAATCTCCTTTGAAACTTTGAAAATTTATATTTTTGAAGTGAAACTGCTTCACTCTAAATGAAACCTTTCTTAAATGGAGTTTTTTTTTTTTGTTAATAATAATGTCTTTCTCAGTGACTTAAAATTCGTTAAGATTTTTAAAGTGAAAAATTTTAATTGAAAATATAAAAATTTATAAGTTACAAAAGTATTCAGTCTATTTAAAGTTTTTTACTATTGAAAATCTTATGAATATGTTTTAGAGTCCTTATTAACAAATTTTTCTTTATAATTTTCATTACAATTCAGTGTGTCAAAAAAGAAGATAGAGACTCATATTTTCTCTTTCAGCTTTTCAAAAATGTACATAAAATAACGTGATTTTTCTTTTTTATTTCTTTTTTAAAATTATATCTTTATCTTTATTTTCATATTCGAACAAAAATTTGTATCCTTTATATCTATAATCCTATCCCAAAAGTACAGTATCTAAATGCAGCATTAAGCATATGTTTTAATGTATTTGAATCATCTAAAGTTTGAATTTTATTTTAGAGAGTAAAATGTAATATCTCCCCATTGATTTTATAGGTGGGATTAAGAATAAATATAAAAAAAACTATTCAAAAGTAGAAGATCACATTTTACTCTCTAAAGTGAAATTTAAACTTTAGAAGATCCAAATCCTGTTTTAACACTCTTTAAGAAAGATAATAAGAGTGTATTTTATTTATATTTATATTTTTAATGTTTTTTATTTTATCTCTTGTTTTCTTTTTCTTTTTAAACATATTTATGAAAAAATATCAAAAATAAAAAACACAAATGAAACACTCCTTAATTTCTCTTAACTTTAATTTCTTGTTAATAAAACCAAAAAAATTACATATATCAATAAAAATTTAAAAAAAAAATCTAATAGATCAGCAATTTTATTAAAATTTAATCAATATTTAATTAATAAAAAATACAAAATTCAAAATAAAAGCAAGCCATCTAAGTTCCAACTCCACTAAGGCCCTTAATTGTCTCTATTTTGGACCCCACATTTCCACAATCCCCTCAAAAATTCTCATTACCCCTTTTCATAAAAGAAGCCTTTAGAACCTTAAATAGAAGAAGAGATTAGAATATGCAAAAATACAAAAATTCAATTAATCTTCTTCTTCCTCTACTACTATTTTCTTTCTTTCTTTCTTTCTTAGCCCAATAATTTCCATGGAAAATTACAACAGATCAAGGTCCTATGGAAATAATAATGGGCAAGTAGTAGTGCATATGGAGAGCTACTATGGTGCACCACCACCAACTATGCCTCATGATGATCATGATCTAAGGTCCTATAGTAGTGTTTCATATGCACAAAGTAAAAATCATCAAAGGGGTATTAAGTTGAAGAAAGGGAAGAGTGTTTCAACAAAGTCATGGGGTTTTGGAAGTGATCCTGAGTTTCAAAGGAAGAAGAGAGTTGCAAGCTATAAAATGTATTCTGTTGAAGGAAAAGTCAAAGGTTCTTTTAGGAAGAGCTTCAGATGGCTCAAGTATAAGTACACACAAGTTCTTTATGGATGGTGATGAATCAATGAATGATCTAATTATTGGTAATGTTTGTTATTAATTCTTTTTGTAACGTTTGTATGCTCTAATTATCTGTTTACAAATTTGAATATTCTGTTCATGATGAGGATGAGAATTAATTGTAGATTCATGGATCTTGATATAATTTTATTTGAGGACTGATAAATTTATTTTGTTTCTATATTATGTATTTTCATATATATATTTTGTGAATAAGATTGATTGATTTTGTAATCACATAAACAGCTTCATTGATTAATAGGGTAATAAGATTTAAATTTGCGACAGATTAGTCTTTCATCTGTCAAACTAAAAAAATCTTATAAATAAAAAAATTTTTGCAAGTGTCCTCTTAAAAATGAATATTTAATAGATTAAATACCACAAATATAAATATATATGTATTCATATAATAAATTGAATTAGTCTAATAATTAATTTATTAGTCTGTTTAAGTAAATGTTAAAAATTCGAATTCTACTTTATACATGTAACAATTAGTAAAATATTCTTAAATAAAATTTCGATCTCCCACAAATTAATCACTAACGTATGTCAAAAAAATGTATTCACATTATTTAGAATTGAGGGACTTATAATGCAATTTTTGTTGAAGCGGTTTAGGTGTAAATTGTTGTCATTATTTTTTTTTATACAATATTAGCTAGATTAACCTTCTTGCAGTTGACAAGTGGGAAGAAAATTTTCCTACTTTTAAGAATAATAATAATAATAGTAATAGTAATCTACTAAATATTAAATGTTTTTGTTACTGTATAGTATAGTCTTTAATTTCTATCAATCTAATCCCATTTCCCATCTAAAAGAAAGTCTTTCTGTCATATCAACACAAAAGAATACCATTTCTAGTTTTCTATCTGAGAAATTACTAGATCGGATATTCATGTTATAAAGATTTTACGTGATGATCTAATTGAACCAAAATTTTCTTATCCATTGTGTATATGCTAAATCACCACATTTCTATCTAATAGAAAGTATTTAAATATTTAATAATTAATTAATATAGTCTAAGAGTGAGTATATTCTAGAACATAAAGAGGATAATTTGTTTCTTAAAATTATTGTTGATCATGATTCATGATTATTCAAGAAGCTCCCCACTTGCCATGGCCCATTGATGATGCTTTATTTCAGATCAGAGTACTTATTATAATTTATAATCCATTATCTTCACTCTCAAGGAATCATTGAATATTATATGATGAATTTTTCTTTTTGACAAATAAAAAACAAATATTTTTTTTAAAAAAAAAGGGGGTATGGACTAAAAAGTCCTTTTAATATGAAGTGCTAATTTAGTTTACAATAGGACTTAACCTAGCATCATATTGGACATATTCTAATTTAAGGGTGTTAAATTAATAGTGTTGAATTTATCTAGATTTTTATGTATAAAACTATAAAAGTAACAGTAAATCTTACTATTAAATAAACCAAAACAATAGTTAATATCTCAAAAGGATTTTTTAAAATTTTTAACATAAAATTTTCATTCTTTAGTCTCTAGTTAGTTCATTTTAAAACCTTGATTAAATTGCTACAAATTAAAGACTATTATAGATTATAGATAGATGATACTCCCATCCCATGCAATAATTTCTTCTTTCTTTTCACACAAAGATATGATATATATATATATATGTTATCAAAATCAAGATCTTTTTGACACAATACATGACAACATGATTTGATTCCACTTATCCTTAGTGTTATACAGTTTGTGCAATGCTGTTTTTTGTATAATTATTTTGCAATTGTCATTTTCCCCAAACATTAATTAAAGTTGTCTCATGGACATATATAAAGCATGTCATGCATGTGGACCAAAGTGAAATATGGTAATTCATCACCAACAATAACATTACTTTGATAATGTATTATTGAGCCTAATTCTACCCAACACAAACTTATAAAAGCAACTAGAAACGTGTCTAACCTTTTTCTTTTTGGGAAAAAAACAACACAAATTTAGGTTTTTCTTCTTCTTCTTTTTTTTTGCCTACAAAAAAGCACAAACTTAGGAAAATTGCTTTTAATAACTGAATAACTTAAATATTAGCCAGTGACAGACTCATAAATTGAACTCAAATTCGTAACGGATTAGTCCTTAATCTGTTGAATTAGAGAATACGGTAAAAAACAAAAAAAATAACTATTTTAAGAAAAAGATTTTGGATCTCTGTTTAATTATTTATGGAGTTATTAAACACATTATTACATTTTTGGATTTGAGCAATTAACTCTAAGTAGTAAGTACCATTAAGTGGGTTAGGCCTTTGTACATGTGGACTGTGCCCAAGTTTAATGAAACCCTAGGCAAATATGAAAAGAAGATCCAATTTGGTAATAATATGCTTAAATGTAGATGTGTCCAATCCAACTTACTCACTTATGTTAGGTGAGGTGGTTCTCCATAGCAAATACAGGGATACTAACACAAAAAAAAAAATAAAAAAATAAAAAAATCAGTTTTTTAGGATTTTTTTATTAATATTTTTTGTTATTTTAATAAATAGATAATAAATATATTAAAAATTCAAATTTTATATTTTTATATATTATTTCTCAATTAATAAGAACATATATTGACTAAACATATTTTCTTTATTATATTGTATAACAAAATATATGGATGGTTAAAAAAGAATTTAATTTATTATAAAAGAGTTTTATAGAAACATTTAATTATGTATTATAGTGTACTATCCAATATATAAAAATGATAGGTGATCAACATTTTTTATTTTTATCTTATATTTGATCTAACACTAATCAATTTTTTACACTAAAAATATTGACTTTTAATATTATCTAATATATTAACTTCATTTGATAACTGTATAAAACTATTTATATTTTTAGTACATCAAAGTTAAATTCTAAAAAAACTTATAAAAATTATATCTAAATAACATTGAATAAAGAATCAGTTTGGATTAATTTAAAAAAATACTTATATATTTTTTTTAATACACAAAAATTACTTAACATTTGAATAAATTTTTTAAAAAGAATTTTTAAAAACAAAATATTGTTGTTTTTAGAAAAAACACAATTTATTTTTCAATAAAAATATTTTTTTTTAAAATACATCCAAATAGATTTAAAATTTAATAAAAATACTTTATTTATACAAAAAAATTTTGCCTTTTTCAATAAAAAACCAATCCAACCAACACTAAAATTAAAAACGGAAAATGAAAACATGGTTTGGTCTGTTTTTAAAGTAAAAGGGATATGCTAAGCATCTAAATTTCGTGTTGTAGTGTTCTTTGCTTTATTCTCAATTCTCAAACCCTTTTTTGTGTTGAAGGTGCACGCAACAACCGGTAGCTCCGTAGACCGTACCTATTAGTAATTAATTAATAATTAATTTACTGATATTAATGAGTGATGTGTAATAAATAATTAATTAATAGTAATTAATCAAGTAATCAATTAAGAGTTTATCCAACCAAAGGTCCTAGAGGAGAAGTGTTACATATACAAATCATTTTGATTCATAAGTTATATAAATTAGGTCAAACCTAACAAAAAAGACGCAACGCTCGCTCATACAAACGTGTCAATACGTGCGCTACTCAATAATTTCCATAGCGCGCTCCGCGTTTCTCCTCCCCCTCTTCCTTCTTTTTCTATTTCATCTTTGTGTTTCTCTTTTTTTTCACGTGTTTCATCTTCATCGTTAATTTTTTACTATTATTGTTGTTTCTGCGGTCTTTTCCCTCATTCTCTTTCTATTTATTTTGTAACATTATGTATTTTTTTGTTTAATTTTTTTCTCCAAAAAATTATGAGAATATGAAATAAGAAAATGAAGAAGAAGCAGCAGAAGATGAGAAGGAGGAAGAAGAAGAGTTTTGAATTATGCATAACTAATAAAAATACACCCAAAATTCTTAAAATACACCCAAATACCTTCGTGTTACACTCAAATTTACTGCAAATACAGAAAAATATTTTCTCTAATGCTGCATTTTTTTCTTTTTTTCCTTATTTCTTTCTTTTTTTAGTTAAATGAATGTAAATTCATCATCATTCAAGTAATTTTGCATCATTATGTGTTTTTTTCTTCTTTGTTTGATTTTTTGTTTTTATTCTTATTAAGAGAGTAAAACAAGAAGAAACTTAAGAAAGTAAAAGAAAAAGAAAAAGATGAATAAGAAAAAAAATAGCAAAAAATGAGAAGGAGGAAGAGAAAGAGTTTTGAATTATGCAGAACTTATCAGAATAAAAATACACCTAAATATTTTCGTGTTACACTAAAATTTGCTGCAAATACAAAAAAAATGTTTCCTCTAATGCTGCATTTTTTTCCTTTTTTTTCCTTATTTCTTTCTTTCTTTTAGTTAAATGAATGTAAGTCTATCCTCATCCAAATAATTTTGGATGTATTATGTGTTTCTTCTTTTTTTGTTTTTATTTTTGTTAAGAGAGTAAAACAATAAGAAACTTGAGAAGGTAAAACAAAAAAAAGATGAATAAAAAAAAGTAGTAGAAGATGAGAAGGAGGAAGAGGAAGAGTTTTGAATTATACAAAATTTATGAGAATAAAAAGACACCCAAATATCTTTGCGTTACACCCAAATATCTTCGTGTTATACCAAAATTTGTTGTAAATATAGAAAAATGTTCTAATGCTATATTTTTTTCTTCTGGATTGAACTACACCTCAGCCACTTAATTGGATTCAAAACAATAATCAATTTCGTTTTAGTTCAATTGACATTCTAAACCTGAATTATTCATTATTTTCAATAATGAGACTGATGATAGAGGAGAAAGAGAAAAAGAAAAAAAGAAAAGAAATTCTAATGAAAAAAAGAGGATGAGAAGAAAGAAGTAGTATTGATAATGATTAATGACGATAACGAAAAAAAGGAAGAAACTTGCAATAACGATACAAAGTGCGTGAATATAAAAACTTATACAAAAAAAATGCTTTTCTGAAAACACATGTTAATGTTAAGACGATAAATTAGGAAAATTCTGTTTGAAAACACAAAATGTTTAAATTTTTACTGTATTTATTTTTTATTTATTAAATAAAAATATTTAAAATATTTTATTAATAGTAATTTTATGATATGTTCTTAAGTTACATGTTAACTAAACCCATCAATTAATTAATTAATTGCTTAGTTAGCTATCAGTCTCTCAAAACAAGCACAGATCTTGAACCACACCAAGAAGGAAACAACACACAACAAAATAATAAAAATAATAATAAAAAAGCATTGATTTTGAGAGACTGGAATCATGTGGGAATCCATTGTGTTAACGGTGGCTGCCACCGCCGGAAACAACATCGGAAAAATCCTTCAGAAGAAGGGCACCGTCATTCTTCCTCCTCTCTCTTTGAAGCTCAAGGCATGTCTCTTCTTCTTTTTTGGTTCATATTTTTCATTTTATTTTTAAAAAAAATTTCTTATTTTGATGTGCCTCGTGACCCCATCTCATTAAAGGTTTTACCTTTCTTTGATAACAACTTGATTTGAAGCTTTTGAGCCATATTGGTATCCCTGAAAATTGGAAATTGTATAGCTTTTAATGTGAAAGCTGCAATATATAATGATGAAGTTTAAATATTTTCAATGCATGCGTAAGATTTTAGTGTGAATCTGGAAATGGGTGAATTACAGGTTCACATTTTTTTTAATCATTTAAACCTTAATTCAATGCTTATGAGCCTTTAGTCACTGTTTTGTTACTGATTCAGATATTGTGATCTCTATTTGTGTTTGTTTCATTCAGGTGATAAGGGCTTATGCATTTAACAAAATCTGGGTTATAGGTTTTCTAATGGATATAGGTGGTGCATTATTGATGTTAAGAGCATTATCTTTGGCCCCGGTAAGAACTCTAATAACACTTGTTGTCTATATTTAAAATAAATACATACATTAATGAATGAATGAATCTGAACTTAATGAAGATGGATCAGATTTTGTTTCTAAAGTTGTATTGAAAATTCTTCTATGTACTTTGAAACTGCATTTTCACTCTCATACTAAACTTATCTTTTATCATGATCTGGCAGTGTTTTGCATAGATTATTGAAATTGGGGATCCTGGGGGATCCTTGTGGGTTTTTGTTGACTAATATACAGGTATCTGTGATCCAACCGGTTTCGGGAGTCGGACTAGCAATTCTTTCAATCTTCTCTCATTTTTATCTGAAGGAAATCATGAATGCTGTTGATTGGGTTGGCATTGCCTTGGCAGGTGTTGGCACAATAGGTAATGTAAGTTTTGAATCGCCTGCATAGTATTACTTTATGTTTTGATTCTTTTGCATCATGCAAACACAATAATGTAGGTGTTACTCGGTAGTTATAAAAAGATTTGTAGACTGTGTATCAAGGTTATCAACTCAAGAGTTCACTTAAACTCGCGGACTTTAGGTAAACTTGAATCATAAAACTCTACTTGTCAACTCATAAGAGTTTACTTGTAAACTTTATAACCTTATTTTGGATCCATTGTTGTGAGTTGTAACCATTTTATTTGTGTATATACTAAATGCTACACTCGTTGACAATGGACGAAGGCTTTGGGGTTTTTGTTAAATCTTTTGTTTGGCTGCTAATAAGACTAAGCATGCAGTCTTTTAACTCAATCCGCCAAATTGTCGCTGTACTACTATATGCATATGCATTTGTGCAATGCTATTTGTTAACTGTTACATCATTACATGCTTTTCGAATTTTAGGAGTTGGTGCCGGAGGTGAAGAGCAAGAGGCGGCTACTCTGTCCATTTTTCACATACCATGTCTGGCATTTGTTGTTGCCATCTTGTTTGTAGGTACCTTGTCTTATGAAGAAACTACTTTAATTTTCACATGCTTTTATATTCCAAAACAGTTTTGTGTATTAGCAAGAATTCATTTGTGTCACTTGATTTTACAATGACTAGCTTTTGAGGAAATGCATTTGGAAAGACAAAAAATCCTGTTGTTATCTGGAAAACTACACATGGAATTGCTGCAAACTCATATCGAGTCTTGAATCTGATGCAATAAACCCTTATTAGTGGCATATAATTGTGCACAATGTTGTATACATTTTTCTTAATCATTTCGTATCAATATTATCCCCGTTAGGTCTCTTGAAATGCATTAAATCAATTATGCTTTCCTTTTTCTTTATGGGGTAGCATTATCAAAAGACAATTGGTCATTACAAAACTTATGAATGGAATTTTTTATAATAGGTTTCAGCAACTCCTCTTCAGAATATTGTAATCCAGCAGTGCAATCGAGTTTTATTACTTTCTTTGAGACTTCATTATTCTTTTAATTGATATAAACAGTTGTATAGGTATTGCTTAATGGAGGGCTTAGAATATGCAGGCGTCATCGAAGAGAACAAGAGATGGTAACTCGTGCTTTCATCATATCTTTAGATTTACATGTTTGTGTTTATTTTCATTATTATCACCTGCAAATAGTGATTAATTGACAATTTTAAGTTATATACAGATGGAATACGATGTTGTTGAGGAAATTATTTATGGCTTGGAATCTGGAATTTTGTTTGGGTACTTTTCCTTCCCTCCCTACTCTATTTATGTGTCCCCTTCTTTTAGAGTTAAATAAGAGTTTCCTTCTTTAACACGATTAAATTAGCCGTTGCTTGCTTTGGTAATATTGCATGCATTTTTATTTCACTTGTTTTAACGCAATGCTTTGGCATTGGTTGTGATTGTAGCATTTCTTTCCGTTTGTCTAGTTAGAATGGCTAGTTTATGCGACAAGCGCATTCATATGGCGTAAAATTAGAAGAACTTGATTATATGTCTTGACTCTTAATTATGTTTACACCAAAATGCAGGATGTCTTCGGTAATTTCAAAGATGGGATTTCTGTTCCTAGAGCAAGGTTTTCACCAACTGTTGGTTCCTCTGTGCATCATATTCAGTGTGTGTTGTAGTGGAACAGGGTTTTACTACCAGGTATTATGAAGGCCTATTTTCTATGATCTAACTCTGTGTGAACTTTAATTCAAGTTCTACGCTGCCGATTCCGGTTTTGATTACCTCGAATAAAAATTCGTTCTCTTCTGCGCTATGCAGACACGGGGACTAAAGCACGGTAGGGCTATTGTGGTTTCTACATGTGCAGCCGTGGCATCAATTGTGAGCGGTGTACTAGCTGGAATGCTTGCATTGGGTGAAAGACTGCCTTCTGCCCCGAAAGCTCGCTTGGCACTTCTTCTTGGATGGTAATATAAGATTTTTTGCTTTTATTTGTTAATTCCAATTACTTACATAATCTTAGTATAAAAATTTTCACACCATTACACATAATATTAGTATAAAAATTTTGGTGGTTATCATTTTTAGATCGAAAAGTGTCCATCCAAGAATCCAAACTTATTACTCTTTTTCATATTGATCTGATCAATAAAAATTTCTGCCTGACATTTAGTTGTCCGTTTGAAACATTTTTCGGCTTTTATCGAATTTTTGTTGCTATTAGGAGAATTGGGATCAAAGAGCTAGATCAGTATCATTATTATGGTCTAGCGATTCTTGTTTCGCAAGCTTGTCGCGCAGTAGCTTGAAAATAAGTTGATACTTCATACATGATAAACATTATGTTATGTTGCAGGCTACTTATAATCACGGGTGTAATTTTACTCGTTGGTTCGACGCGGCTAGTGAAATTCCTCTCGTGTTCTTCAGGACGCACGAAAAGAAGCAATGCTGATAAGAGTTACGGCGCTAGAAGACCAAGTTCTTTGCGTATAAGGGAACCGAATCCAAGCACCGTGATACCAGCCACGACGTTAAATCATCTGCTGCCATCGGCTTCCAAAGAAAAAGCTTGAGTCAAGGTTAGCCGGAAAAGAATGAATGTTATTTCATCGATTTGGCGATTTGGCGAATTTAGGGTTAAGGGTTGTATACTGTATAATGATCTAACAGTGTTGCTTTCATCAGAAGGCATGAATGTTTTTAGGATCATTCCTTCTGGTTTCAAATATTTTGGATTGATTTAGACACCACCTTGTAAAAACTATTAATGTACTTTTAAGGATTGTATATGAGAGTGCTGGTGACAATGACATAACACATTTTATTTATTTTTGATATAACACAGAATTTGTTTTATTTTTGCATGAAAATGAATTTGTAATGCACAACAATAATGATATAATATAATTATAATTATTTGTGTGCACTGGTGAAGTAGTGATACTTGCATATAAACAATAGCAACATGCCCAGAAACTATATTAAAGCTTAGTTAGCTTTTAACGTATAAGAATAATTTATATCTTTATATATATATGCCCAGGTTAATGATTTTGAGTTGCAATAAATCTGGAGAAACAATATAGATTTTGGATGTTATTTTTTTTAATGTACAAATCTTCTGTTAGTTTATTCTTCTTCTTGTTCCCATTAGTAAGAGCAATTGAGTTAACATTCTTGTTTTGATTAAGGATTGTTATGTTAGAAAAGAAAAAAAAAGGTGCAAAAAGACACGAAGGCTATTGATAATTATCTTTAAAATCACTCAAGTGTAATAAAATTCAGAATAACATGACAAATCAACCAATTCTTATTGTTTGTGTAAAGTTAATTACAGAGACTGATTTAACAAAACAAGTATTAGAATTATACTTTTAAAATAACTATTTATTTACATTTTTTTAACAATTAGAATAATAATGCTACATAATTAACACAAATTAAAGAACCCTACGGAACACAAGAAAAGAAAGGTTCCTTGAAGTTGTAGTGGTAAGCCTGGTAATTAAGTGGAATATAGCATGGTGAAGATGAACCTATTCATCTTTGAAATATGATTCTGCGGCACAATGGGCAAGAATATGGCGACTCACAGTTGGCACAGCGTCGGAGCCAGCGGAGCAAGCAGCGATCATGAAAAACATGCTTGCAATTCGTACGAACAATTTCTACGCTTGAATCTTCATTACCATGTTCAAACTTCTCCAAACAAATGGCGCATTCAGCATCAGAATCTTGAACAACATTGTAGGAGGTAACATGAAGGTTGACAACAATCTCCCGCGTGTTGGAGTCACAGCTTCTTGCAGTTTGGACTATGTTAGATAAAATTTGGTCTAATAGGTGAGGGGACACACTTAGTGAAGAACAGATTTGTTGTAACAAGATTGTGTCTTCTCTGCTGAGGTGTGTGAGTGGAGTACCACTACATAGGATCTCTGAAGGAACCAATATTGCTTCCCTGGCTGTACTTGTAGTACAACAAGACTGAACCTCGGCACCTGGATTTGAGCTTTCAATAATTTGGATCAATTTTTTGGTGCAATTGAAGATGATCGAGAAGCAATCACCGAAATCAAACTCTTCTTCAATGGGAGTGATTTGCAAAGAAAACGAGGGGAATTCCATGGAAACGTATTATAAGAAACCTTTAAAGAATCTCCTTAACAACTTAGATAAGAGGAAGAGGAATAAAAATTGAGAGACACTGACACACAGAATTATTTTAGTATTGAATTTTTCAATCTTCTTCGTGCAACAAGTAATTCACCTCACTTAATCACACTAAAATTTTATTCATCAAAATTATGTAAATTATCTCACAAAAAGTGTTTAAATAGGATCCTAATAAACTAACTAAAAAATAAGATAAGATAAAATAACTTAATTTAAATTTTCTAAAAATAAGATAATTACCATAATTATATATTAAATACTAAAGATAAGATAACTAAATTGAAACTTGATTTAAATTTTATTTATTTTAGGATAAATTACATTTATTTAATGTAAATTAAATTTAATTAATTTGATTTATATTGAGTTACAAATGAAAAAATCATATAACAAAATTTAATTTAAGACATCTACTTAATATTAATTCTCAATCTATTTATTCATATAATTTATCCAAAAATAAAAGTTTTCTTATATGAATATGAATACAGATTTTTCGTGTTGAATAGTTAAAATAGGTGTCCAAAATTAATTATATGTAAAAAATTAAAAATGAACAAAAATATTTTGATTTTAGATCAATAAAATTATGGGTCTGCTACACATACAAGTAAAAAGGCCCTATAAGTTTTACAAGTTCCCAACCCACACTTCATTCACACGTGCACTCATCTCTCTTTGAATGGAACGTAAACTACACGCGCCCCACTCAACGGTTGCTCTTCGCAAAATAGCGCTCCTTAATGGCGCACTCTTCTACTTTTCCAAGCCCTTTGAAGAAACACAAACCGTCCATTTTCGAGCAACATTCCAAACTGCAGAGATAGGACTCGTTGCGAATATTAGAACTCTCCATCAACACAACATAGAACTCTCGATCAATAATCTCCAGAAAAAACGAATTTATAATGTTCAAGGTACGTTACGTTACTATTTTACTCATATTGTATATTTTCCACATTTCGAAAACGAAGAACTAGGTTTTACTGTTCTTCTACGTTCTTCTAGGTTTTACTGTTCTTCTTGTTCTAGGTCTCATTTTACAGTTTTTAATGTTCTACTTGTTCTAGGTTTTACTGTTATTCTTGCTTCTAGGTTATTCTGTTCTTCTTAGTTGTTCTAGGTGTTACTGTTCTTGGTGTTCTAGTTCTTCTGGTAACTGGTTTTTGGGAGTATATTTCGTGATTTGGTGGTGTATATTGAGTATTTTGTTGGGTGTATATAGCATAATTTGTTGGGTGTATATTTCTGAACTGATATACTGTAAATATAGTCAACAGTTGCAACTATTCTAATATTTGCTTGTCCATGGGTGTATATTGCTTGACCTTGTATATTAATGCATGTTTGAGTGATATCTGACTGATATCTATGGGTGTATCTAAATCATATCTATGGGTGTATCTTACTGATATCTATGGGTGTATTTCTCATTTCAGAAAAAATGGCAGGCAGAAACCAAGCTGAAAAAAATGTAAGAACAAATATATGTCTTAGATGAAATTAGTTTTATATAATAGAAATATATCTGACTATAATTTTGCTTTGTTTACAGCAAACCAAAAACCTTAAGTGTGCAACACATTTGTTAAGTGAGAAATCAGAAACATGAGCGAGGAGAAGAAAACAATTGTTAGGGATTTGGGATTTGGTGGCCTGATGTACATCCCGCTGCTAAAGGTGCATCACCAAATTGTCAGATAGATTCTAAGGATATTGACACTGATTAATGTAAATGTTATATAGTCCTATAACAAATTGAACACATGCTGTAAAAATTTTCCAATTATAATCCAGTTTATTGTAAAATTTCTTTCAATAATTAAACTCTCTCTGCTGTATTCAAAATGTATGAATTACAGGTACTATAATATGAAGGAAAACATCAAACCAAATATACACCCATAACCTACCATTTTTTACACCCAAAGAAAGTTGAATATACACCCAAAAATCTATCCCCTGATGCTTTATCCCTAAAATCCTGAACCCTAAACACTTAAAACCTAAACCCTAAACCCTAACCCGTAAACCCTAAAACCATAAATCGTAAACTCTAAAACCCTAAATCCTAATACCTAAAACCCTTAAACCGTTGTAAAAAAAAGTATTTTATAACATAAAAAACAAGATTCTGAAGTATATATATGTATATATATGTAAAATGTGAAATACAAGAAAATTCAGAAATACACCCAAAAGAACACTGCTTTTACACCCAAAAGAATGCATGCTCTCGCTTTTTTGTGTGCTTCTCATCCCTGTTCAGAAGTGGTGATCCAGATAGATTGGAACCCATATATGACAGTCTTCATAGAGATCTGCAGAATACACCCAAACACAGACTATAAATACACCCGAAAAAACTTAAATTTACACATCGGTTGTAGATTTTAAACAAACATTACCTGAAAGCCACTTGTTGTCCACTTTCAGCAGAAAATCATTTCAATTCCTATCAAATGAGTCTTTAAGCACACCCACGCTTCTCGCACTTCTCTCGTAATGTAATTCCTCACATCCTTTTCAATAAAATTTAACTCGCGATGCCCCTTGGCAGCCGCAACAAATGATTGGTAAGTTTTGCTTAGTCTAATACCAGCCTCCTCGTTATTCTCTATTGTACGACGAATGAACATGCTTAATTCCCTGTGCTGTTTGAGATATTTTAGATTTCCATTTTCCCTCTCTGCTACATATAATCAATTGGTTCTTAATCTCGTTTCCCTTCCTATTTGTGCTCCGAACTCTTGTAGAAAACCCTGCAGCCTTGGCGTAGTTCCTGTAAACTTTTTCAGCATCTTCAAGGGTGGTAAAGGTCATTCCAACCTTAGGAACAAATTGGTCATCAACAACAGAGAGAGGCTGCAGAATACACCATGTCAAAAACTAAAAATACACCCAATCATGTCTGATATAATACACCCGAACCGCAACAACTCAACTAAAATGACAATAAAAGCCATAAAGTGTAAATACACAGGCTGCAGAATACACCATGTCAAAAACTAGAAACACACCCAATCGTATCTGATATAATACACCCGAACCACAACAACTCAGTTAAAATAACAGAAAAATCAGTAAACTGTAAATACACCCACACTTCCCTCAAAAATACACCCAAAAAAGTTCTGATCTACACCTGATCGTCTGCTATAAATTCCAGAAAATTAATCAAAACTAATACATTACATTCAATCCACAGATTTATCTTCATGCATTAGTTTGACAGTCAATGTTCACGAATTATTCACCTACACAATGCTATACAAATTACTGCAACAAAATTCATAGTAATCCTATGTAAATCAAACCTCAGGAACTTCGTTAGATTCAAATTTATAATCCACTTCGCTTGGATTCAGCTGACAATTTGAGATTGAATCATCCATTATCTTCAAAACGAGTTCAAACTTTGATTTCAGAAAACAAAAAATCAAATAGAAAATGAAGCTGGAGTTACAGAGAGAGAAACTAACGTAAATGACGAAGAAGAAACGAGTGAGAAAGGAGGGAAAAAGAACGATCGAAGAAACCAGGGAAAGCTTCGCGAGAAGAAGAACGAGCAAATCTGTAAATAAGGAAAACGAAAAAGGAAACAAATCTTTTAAATTTGGTAGTTATATATAGCGTGTATATACGACGTAGCCATTGGAGCGCGTTTTAGGTTTTAGGGTGTTAAGTAACTTGTAAAGCATACAAGTCGTTAGCGCTTGTATGCAGAGCTTTTCTGATAAAATTAAATGTACAAAATAATTCTTAGCTAATGATTCTTTTCATTTATTTACTTTCTTTTTCATTTATAAATCTACTAGTAAATACTAAATTGTAATACTTTTTTACTATAAATTTGATGGTGAATCCTTTAATACTATAAAAAATTTAGATGTGTAGTATTATTTTATATTATATTATGGTCAATTATATTTGTGTAGCATTGTTGTACTTTTTTTTGAAAGTAACTGAATTTTGAACTCCTTACCAAAAGTAATACAATCGTTGTACTAACTAACATGAGTTGCATAGTGGTTTTAATTAAAAAAGAAAATTAGTTTTATTTTTAAAATTATTGAACAACTAAATTTAGAATATTTTTTAACTATGTAATAAATTACATCAAATCATAAGGATTTTTTCTAATTTTAGTAATCGGCACTACATTAACTCCTAAATTCAAGCAACAAAATTCGGGTAATTTTTTGTTCAAGAAACCTTAAGAGAGAAAAATTAGGCACTTGATTATTTCACCAAAATTCTTTTTTTTTTTTTCATAGGATTTCCCAGGCACCCTTCTCTCCTAGTTCCTAGAGCATTGTCATAGGAACAAAAAATTGTAACCACAAGAATATTAACATATGCATAGGAAAAAGAAAAACACATTATAGTGATAGTGGTATTAAAATTGCATAGACCCCCTTCCAATTTTTTTTTTTTTTAGGTGATGGGAAGAAGCGTCCCTGCTGATAACATTTCATTGACAAAACCATTTGCATATTTTTCCTTTTACTTTTTAGGTTTGATTGCAACCATGGCTATAATCACAACTCTATGTAGTGTTAGATTTAGAAGAAAAAAAGCATCCAAAGAATCTCAGATTCCAACTGGCACAAGTCCTTTGATGAATGCAACTTCTCCGGATCGAATCACGGAAGCCGGGTCGGGCGTGGTGTCGCCGGATCGGCCTCAAATATCAAACTTCACAGTAAAAACAAATAACAAGGATAATAACTTGGAGAAGGAAGAAACTAAAGAGTCAAAATCATTTCACATGAAAAATGCAATTTCTAAAAGACTATCTTTTAACGTGAGTTTAAAGTTACCAAAGAGTTTGTCTGTAGCAAAAAATTATGATGGCAATGACAATGGAAAGAAAACAGATGATCTAAAAAAAGATGATGCTGTTTGGATGAAAACAATTATATTAGGAGAAAAATGTAATCCGGATGAAGAAGAAGAAGAAATCATATATGAAGAAGGAAAAGGGAGAAGAATGTCATTCTCAGCATATCACCTAGAATGTCACTCTCAAATTGACAATAATACCCTTTCTCACCAATAATATTAACATATATATAGAAAGAGAAAAGCTTATCCCTTGGAAAAGAAAAGAATTTGATTCTCCCAAAATCAGAGAAATGTTAACCTCATCACCATCATCATCCTCATCCTCTTGCTTCTCACTGAACACCACCCCAATCCTCCGTCACCACCACCATCATACCCTCACACTCTCTCTTCCCCCTTCACCTGTCACTCTCACCCTCCACCACCGCATAACTCCCTCCTTCCTCCGCCCATCCTCGTTTCCGCCGGCGCCGGCGCCGGCAAACCTCCTCGTGCCGCATGCTAAGCCCCCTACGGCCGACAAGTCCGGCGAGCAGAAGTGGGTCCACGAGGGCCTCATCACCGAGTCCCTCCCCAACGGCATGTTCCGCGTTCGTCTCGACAACCAGGACCTCATTCTCGGATATGTTTCTGGGAAAATCCGAAAGAATTTCGTCAGAATATTGCCCGGGGATCGCGTCAAGGTTGAGGTCAGTCGCTATGATTCTTCCAAGGGACGTATTGTTTATAGGCTTCGTAGTAGTAGTTCGTCTTAGTATTAACATGGACATCAACTGTTTGTGAAAATGTCTCAATGCACCCCAAATTGGGTTCTTAGCTTTTTGTGTGATTTCGTAAGATAAGGATGGATTTGTTATTGTTTATCTGATTTATGCTGAATTAGAAAGAATATACTTTGAGCATATGGTTGTTGTATAAATAGTGATTCATCTTTGATTTGGTTCCATATATTTTAGTTTTTGTTAAAATAGTGTTGTAGTTTTTGAAACACCCGCACATGGCATTATGGTAGTTTAAGGTAGTACTTCTTAACATAGATGTTTGATTGAAACCTGAATTTTTGGCAACTAGAAAATTGTATGTGGCTCCATTTTTGTCAAGAAGTAAACACAGATAGGCTATAAACATTGAAACCATGAAAAATAGAAGTGGTCTTCTGCTGTTGACTTGGACTTGCTGAATTTGAGGTGTGGATAATAGAACTATAATCAGTGTCCATGGATTGTAGAAGTATAGCCTTTGGCATAGGTTTAAGAATGTTCCACATAATTTCCGATGATGCAATTTCTAATTGGTGGGACGCTGTAACATTTTCGGCCCAAGACCATGAATTGGAAAATTTGAATTTGGTGGGACATTGGTGGATTGTGGCACACTAAGGGAGATGCCTGTTGAGTTAAGGAAGAAGGTAATGTTATTACAGTCATAAAGTTGAAAGGAGATGGTGGGGATGATAAGGTTGTTATTCTTGTCAACATCTGAGCAACCTTCTTATAAATACTTCAATTCTGTGATAGGAATTCAATTCTTTCTTGTGGGTTTAAATCGTATGATCTACATACTCTATTTGAAAACACACATTTTCATTTAACAATATTAATTATTGCTATAATATTTCTTAAAGCTATAGCATCACAATACAATTTGTATGGTCTAATTAAACTTTACGTAGGTCACTCTAGCTTAATTTGTTCTGTTTATGACTCTAAGCTTGACACCATGCTTGAAATTGAGAACTATACCATATTCTAGTTCTAAAGGCTTTTCCATGTTAGGTGAATGGCGAAACAAATATTTCCAATTCCAAATGGTATAAATGCATAAGGGTGCCTTTGTTTCATCTCATCACATTTAGGGTCAAATCTCTCTGGTTTGAACTTCTCTGGCTCTGGAAATTGTTTTGGGTCTTTTGCTAGAACTCCAAGTGCTAGCCACACCCATGTTCCCTGCTCATAAAATAAACTACATTAGTATATGCCTCCATCAAGAATTTAACCCAATATTTGGCATTGGACAAAGATGTAATTATTACCTTTGGAAGGAGATAACCTCCTATCTCTACTTCGGTTGATGTTTCTCTTGCAACTAATGGGGAGACAGTGTAAACCCTCATGGCCTCTTGAATAACCTGAAATAATTAAATACACCATAAAATATTTGCTTGGTCAATGAAAGTTAGTTTGCGAACTTAATTACCTGAAGCTTAATAAAGCTACAAAATATGAATACAACTAAGATGGTATCAGAGGTATGGTTGGTGTTATATAGTTAGCAGTTAGTACAAGATATATATAGTTGATCAACATCAATCATCATCAAGTTTTAACTTACCTGATGAAGATAAGGAAAACTATCTTGAAGATCTTGGGCAGTCGGCATCCGATCAGGCGGACCGAAGCCATCGATCTCTTGAATCAACTTGCTCTCAACTTCAGGATGGCCAGCAACCAAATAAACAACAGAGGACAGTGTAAAAGAAGTGGTAGCCGACCCTGCAAGCAAGTGTTCATAAGTAACAGCACTAATATAATCATGTGTGAACACATCCTCAGACACATTTCTTGATTCCCTTGCATTCAAAATAAGTGACAAGAAATTCTTGCAAGTCCTGTTACTTTCTTCCATCCTCCTTTTCACAATCTCGTCGAGTCGGCGGCTCAATTTCCTATTGGTATTCTCTATTTTCTGATCCATGGTACCCGGAATCAGCTTCAAGATCCACCGAAACGGTTCTTGAAGCAATGGTACAATTAATCCTAGTATGATAGAAAATGAACCGGATAGGTCCATTTTCAGTTGTGTAGTGGAATAAATGTGTTGATTAATGAAATCAGAAACTTCCTTGTTAACATTAACATTATTATTGTTCTTGATTGATAAATCACAATTAGATGAATAATTAGGATTTGACAGTCCAAAGTTGACACCAAATGCAGCATCACCAATTACATCGGTTGCAAGCCTAAGTGAGAGATTGGAGAATGTTATGTCTTCATTAGTATTTGTGATGTGATCTAGATTTTGTGTTGCTGATTCTATGAATGATTGCATTCTTGGCACTAAGCTGGCCAAGTGTGATGGTTGGTACATTGAGATTATGGTGTTTCTCATGGTTGACCAACGTTGACCCCTGCAATTGCAAATATTACTAGATTCATTTTTGGATTTAATTTATTTTCTATTTGCTAATAAAGTGAAATAATTTTACACTCAACCAATAAGAATTAAAAAAGGCCTTAAATCATTTAAAATAATTACCCAGGTGCACTTACAAAGATTTCTGCTAGATTATGATTAATAAATTTGACGCGCCTTATCTTTTTATGGCTAAATGCAAAAATGATAGTGAAGGTAAAAATATATATCGGTATGAGTTGACCCTAGTGTGAAAGGCAAAAATCCTCCTAATACTTTATTTTTTTAAAAAAATCTATCATACTCAAATTTGAGGTGTTATATAAGAAAAAAAAATATCATGCTTATTGCATGTTTGAATTCCATTTGCACCATCAAAAACAAAAATAAACTATGGGTAAAGAGGAAAAACATTCATGCTATAACTAGGTAAAAAAGACACAATCTTAGAAGAGTAAAATCTCAACCCAACTCTTAATTATTGTTCAAAATGATAACTTATTCTTTATTGATTGAATAATTAATTACTATTAAATTTTTATTTTCAGAATATGTAAACCTTACTATTTAGGTGCATAGTATCAAAATGTAACATAAAACAGTTAAAAAATATTTACAAATGTTATCTTAAATTTGTAAATAAAATTAATATAAACAAACTACTTTTTCTTCTTCTTTTTTTAAAAACACAAGATAAATGTACTATGTTATGTAACTTTTTTTAATAAGGATATTTACTATTGTAATAAACTACTAATACTAAAAGGGAAAAGTGAAAGGGAAAGTGATAATAATTTCTTATATAATCCTGATTTCTTGTTTGAATAATGACACTATATAAAAATTTCTATCCACTTTTGTCCTTTTCCCCTCTAAAATGCTATCCATTGTACACACACCTTATATGATTTTTGCAAAGGATATTCCATAATCCATATTTTATTGTGGACATGACAATTAAGTGGGGACACAGGATTTTCTGAAGATTTCTAAGTTTACCTATAAATAAATACTATAGATTATAATAGATATAATTAATTATATATGAATAAATAAACAAATAAAAATTATAAAAAAAATTTGTATATACCTGGTGAAGAAGAGACCTTTTTGGTGGAGTGGGGAAGCAGAAATAGGAGATGGAATGCTTCTATTTGAAATTTGTTTGAACTTTCTTATTCCAACTTCAGTACAAAGTTCTGCTTCTGCTATTATTATTAGTGGCTGTCTTCCCATATGAAATCTGTTCTAATAAATAAATATTATTAATTAATAGCATCATCAACACTAACAATTAATGAAATTAAAATCATGTAAGAAGGAAACAAATAAAAAGATAACAAAAAAAAGTTATTTTTATTTTCACATGA
>NC_029777.3:107177103-107186025 GCF_000817695.3 Arachis duranensis
AATTTGTTTGGATATTTTTAGAGATTTTTATCAGAAGTGATAAAATAAAATAAATAAAAAATTAAAACAAATTACATGCCACTCTAACCAACAATATCATATTAATGTATACAAAAAGTAAAATGGTCCTATAAATGAATATAATAGAATTTGAACCTTTTGTATATTGAATTGCTAAGAATGAAAGGAAAGTAGTCGATCATGAAAGGGGAAATAAATTATAAATTTAGTGCTTGAATTAACATTAACAAATTAATTTCTAAATATATGACATTACATTATTGATTTATATTCATATTTCTCTATATCTTTTTTTCCTCATCTTAAATCATATCTATAAATATCTCTTTTATGGTAAAAATAAAAAGATAATAATCTAGAATTATCTTATTTAATTTAANGTAATTCATACATCTTAAATTTAAAACATTATTGTATTAACCTTTTTTATTTTTTTACTTTTCTTTTGTTTTGGTGCACAATATATGTGTTTTTTTCTTTACTTTCTAACTTAGTATCCCACTATCAAAAAGAGAAGGATTTTCCATACATACATACAATGATTAAGATCCTATTCGGTAAGTCAGCCAAGCCAATTGTTTGTCCTTTTTTTCCCTTTTAATTATATCCGGTGCATTTTCAATTTCAAGTTTCAACAGAACAACCGTGCTTTAGAAATTAGAATAGAAAATAACAAGCGTAAAATATTGTTTTTATTTCTAACATTTAAATTGTCTTATTTATTTGTATCTTTAATATTTATAAAAATAATTTAATATTATTCTGTCATTAATTATATTAATAGACTAAATTATATTTTTAATTATTTTTATTTAGATGTATTTATTTTTAATTATATCTCATTTAAATGTGTTTGATTTTAATATTGTATTTATTATTTGTGTTCATGTTTAATTATATTTCTAAAAAAAGTGAATTATATAAATATTATAGGAATTAGTTTCAATTTTTGATGAGTTATTATCTAGAATGAATCATCGATTTTGTTCCAGATATTTGTATTTTAATTTCAAAAAGAAATTTTTAAAACTCTTACTAGAACTCATAATGTGTAATTAACAACAGCATTGAATTACTTTTACAAACGTTAGAAATACAAATAGAAAAATTTAAACGTTAAAAACACAAATAACACTTACTTCAAACGTTAGGATAAAAACAATATTTTACTCAAATAACAATTATTACTGTTAGATATATATTAAAATCAATCACTAAAATTAATCATCAATATAAAATATAAAATATATTAAAAACTTCAAAACGTTAATTACTTCTATAGTCTATAGAAGCCAAGGCAAATTTTATTGGTACATACATAGCTACATATATATCATAATAATTAAATTTAGATTAATATTTTAATGACGGACGGTAATGCTTCCATTCATTTTAGGTTATTATCGTATGAAAATAATTAATTAACGGCTAGTTACACATAGCTTATTGAGATTTAATAAAATTTAATTTTGCTCGACTTTCTAAGATTTAAGTCATAATAAATTAATAATTTTTATATATTTAAAAACCATAACAATAAAATATTATTATAAATACAATATTAAAGTCTTCTGATAATTAAATTCTTGTAAAAAAATTTACTCTAATAAATTAATAAAGTGAAATCACAATAAACTTAACTAAACCGAAATGTTATGAAATTATTTTTAAAAGATTAAATTAATAAAAAAGAATACATAAACATTTATATTTTTAACATATTTTTGTAATTTGTTATGTAAAAGGTTTTTTAGTTACAAAAATTTTGATATTATATTATAAAAATATTATTTATCAAAAACTTAAGTCGATAAAATAAAATACATAAATAATTATATCTCTAACGTAAAAATTATTATTAGCGAATCATAACAAATAGATACTTTATTTGATTATTTTATTTTTATTTTTTAGATATGCAGATAATTTATATAATTATATATGATTACCCAATGTAACTATTATTTATTTAAATTTATAAATTAAAATCTATTTAATTAATCACTAAAACACTGACCCACCACTATCACCCAACACTTCACAACTCAAAAATAACTAAGTTCGCATATACATCCAAAAGGAATTTGAGGAGTTAGAATATCTTGTATACAAGATCACATATCATATCAACAATATGAACCTTATTGGCTTTTTCCTTAATTATAGAGACTAGAGACATACTAATTATAATGACTATAAAAAAAAACCGACCTAGAGTAGCACCACCTACAAACTACTCTTCATTATTCGGTTCGAGAAAAGAAGATTTGTATACAGCATATAATAATTTCAACCAGAAATTTAACATCTTATTGTATTTTATCTTTTCTTATTTTTTATGTTTTGTGTGATTATATTAATAGTGTAAGAAAAAGCATATGTTCTATGGATATTTGATTACAAGACTTCAATTCATTCATCATAAAACTCATCTTCTTGTATTAATAGCTTGGCATTTTGTTTTGTGGTGAATAAAGTTTTAGTTTCAGATTTTGCAAATGAGAAAAAATAATGTTGGAAGAACTTGAGAGTAAATTTTGAATATTGGTATTTTATAGGATAAAAAAGGGAAACAAAACATAGTTTAACATTTGATTAATTCGTTTATAAATAGTTTAATCTCCATATTAAACAGAGATACACAAATGTTCATGCCTCTAACATAATTAATGAATCAATTAATTATGAGATATTTTATTTTATTCAGAACTTGGGTTAAAAGTTAAAACTTCAATCCTTTCCTCATCCCTAACCCATCTAAAGCTCTTAGAGAGAGGAAGAACTTCAACTCCAAACAAATTAGATGAAATAGATAAATTTTAGATATTAGTATCTTATGATAAAATAAAACAAAAAAGAAGAGTAACCTGTAAATTGGGCCATATTGCTTTGCAAGGACAGAGAAGACATCAGGGCCATACTTAGCCAGCAATGGAAGGTGTCCTACAAGAGGAAGAGATGGTGGGCCCGGAACTCTTCTTAGCCTCCAATAAGGCCCATAAAGGTACCATACAAACCCTACTAGCATGGTGAATAATATTGATGAAACCATAGGTGCACTTGGAATAAATGGAAATAACCACCATTCTAATTCCATAGACACCATTTTTGGTTTTATAGATGATGATATGAGTTTTTCATTTGATAAAAGAAAGAAGGGTGCTTATATATATAGTATAAGTTGGTCAATTGGTGTTTATAATATTAAGGTAGTAAAATGTGGGGTAGGGCTAAGATGGTATTTTGTCATTTTGTTAATGATTATCAATTAGAATCAGATTCTTTTTTACACTCTGCGTATGTAATCCCATTTATTTATTTTACTATTATTATATTGAATTATGATTATGATACGGTCTTTATTAAAAAATTGTGGGTTTTGTAGGGTGGAGAAGATAATGGAGCATTCTGTATCTTCCTGTTCTATATTTTTTTTTTTTTGTACAATGTCTTGGTGGTAATGCTTATGTGATTATACATTCACTAAAAAAAAAATCTATGATGCATACTTGTCGAATGCTCATAAGGTAGCACGAAATAAATATCACAACCAAAAATCAAGTTGAGTTGATATAGTGGTTAGTTTATTAGTTCGATTAAGTAAGTGTTGAGAGTTCGAATGTTACCTTATACATGCAGCAATTCTTGGTTAATGACAAACTCTTAAATAGAGTTCTAATCTGCGATGGATTAGCTCTTAACCTGCTAGACTGAAAAATATCGTAGGAAACAAAAAAAATCACAACCAAATTAACCAATGTTAAATGAGTAAATTCCCATAATAGTGTTTGATATTCGCGTAAATATCCAATGTAACCCTCAAGATCCCAATTTTCTCATAATAGTCCTACAGATAGAGCTCTGAATACTCATAGTGATCCCTGCGCATATTTCTGGTGATAAGTCATCACCGGAGCGCTTACGTAGTGTCGTTTTGCCACGTTGGATGGATTCAAAACGTCGTTATTTTGGTTTGGCGCCCTTGTATGTAAAAACGACACCGTTTATATGATATGTAGCATGGAAACAATTTTGTCTCCAATACAAACACTTCACTCTTCTCTTCTTCTTCCATCCTCCAACTTCTTCTTCGTCTTTTCATCAATGGCGTTGCTATAGAGTTCTGTTCTGGGGTTAAAAAAGTTGAGAGAAAAACTAATCAGACTGAAGAGTCTTTTAGTTATTCTCCTCCTCTCTCAGAAACATGAGGTTGCGACATGATGATCATACTTAAGGTAACTTTTTTTTTTTTTTTACCTTAGACTTTTAGAGTGTTGGTTCTTCATTATATGGTCTTTAGAAATGTACCATCCAAGCTTATCAACGGACAACAGCCAACCTTGAACCCATTTTTATAACTACTTAAGCACGCATACATTTGATCAAATGTAATTTCACCATCTGGTTGTGGTGTGGTACATATTTACACCGTGGATAGACTTGGATAGTGCATTTCTAAAGACCATATAATGAAGAACCAACATTGTATTAGAAGTCCAAGGTAAAAAAAAAAAAGGTTACCTTGAGTCTGATCAGGAAGTCGCAACATTGTGCTTTTGGTGGAGAAGGGGAAAAAACAACTAAAAGATTCTTAGTCAGATTAGTTTTTCTCTCAACTTTTTCAACCCCAGAACAGAACCCTACGACAACACCATTGACGAAGAGATGAAGAAGAAGTTGGAGGGTGCAAGAAGAAGAGATGAATGAAGTGTTTGTATTGGAAACAAAACTATTTTCATGCTACATATCATATAAACGGCGTCATTTTTTATACACAAGGACGCCAAACCAAAACTACGACGTTTTGGATCCATCCAGCGTGGCGAAACGATGCCACATAAGCACTCCGGATAGTGATTCGATATCACTAATTCGATCTGAATTTGGATAGTAAAACACTATTTAGCTTCATGATTTCAACATCAACTTTAAAGTTTTAAAATGATATTTAAATTCTTGTTGAATATAGATACTTTATGCATACTAACAATTTAATATACAGAACTAATTTGAATTGGCCAAATAGCCAACTCATTCATCTGAATCGTGATTTGGATATGCAATTACTTATTAATTCACAACAAATCTTTAAATAAAACTCAAAATTTAAGTATATTAATTTTTTATTTGTTGGATTAAAAAACATCATAAACGAAAAAACAATTTAAGAGGCAGACAATTACTTGATTACTTTCCCCGCTAAAATATTAGAATTATATAATGATTACTTCAAAAATCATAAATATATTACAATGGGTCAATGACAAAAATAAAATAAAATAAAATTATAAGGTGTACCACAACATTCATTTCAACGGCAGTCATGGTTTGAGAAATTATTGTGTCAGCGGCACCCAATTTATAAGAAAACGGCCAATGATATGGTAAAACTTTTCATTTGTTTAATCATGCACTAATGCACTTTATAACTTTCCAATCATTCCAACATCGAACGGTTAACAAAGATTAACTAGAAGAAACAAATAAATAAATAACTTTTTACAATTTGATAATAATATCTATATGGTTTATTCCCCAGAAATGCTTCATTCTCTTATTATTATATAGCTTTAATCTGTAGTAGAGTGTTCCTTATTTCAATTACCCTCCACCTCTGAAGAAATATCTACAACGTAAGCTAATAATTGCAAATGCAAGCTACGCAAATAAATTTTGAACTAATAAAAAGGAGAAAATAGCTTCCTGTCTTTTACTATAGCAACTTTTCCATTTATTTTTCTTTATTATTATAGAAGACTAATATAGCCTGACCTAAAGATAATTGAAAACAATGTTAGATTCATTTGTTAGTGTAGCTCACAAATTACAAAATAAGTTTCAGTTTTTCCACCTTGTTATTTATAATTTTCTTCTCTTCTCTTTCGTTTGAAAAGAAAAGAGAAAATTCATGAGCATATAATTTGTACTTATTATTTAGTTAAAAACTAATAGATTATGTAGAAAAAATAAAATATTAAGAAGCCAATAAAATGTCCTCCATTGATAATCACAACAAAAAGCCAAAATGTAAATCAAAATACGCCAGAGTTTTGTCTTAATATTCAATTATTGTTAAGAGACAATATTTAAATTTTAAAGTCCAAAGTTGCACAAGAACCAATATGATTCCATTGGAAAGAAAACTTGAAAAAGATCTAATAATTTTTTCACCCTCATAAACACTGGAAAATGCAGCCATTATTCTTGTGCAGCATTAATCCTCTTGATGTATCCTGCAAAATAAAGCAGACATCTCATCAGAATAAAAAATACGATACCAACATTAGCACTAGGCATATTTCACAAAACTTGTTTTCCAATTAATAAAATGATCCAAATGAAGAGCCATTTCTGCTTGTTCCTTTGCTTGTAGCAACTACCATTCTCCCCTGTTGCATGCAAAAACCGTTGAAATTCATCAATTAATTTCAACGTTTCATATTTAAAAATAAATTGGCAACATAAATCAAACTATACCAACGTGATGCAATATGGGACGTTGAAGGCCCAGGAGTAGTAGAATACCAACCAAAACCACCATGATATTCATCATTTCATATTCCACTAAGGTTTGGAACCAAGATATTCCATATGACTCACAAGGTCCTGCAATTCCTCAGTCCAATCCTTAGGCGTTGCTGCCAAATCCTCCGCAGGAATATCAGTTCTTGAACAATCACCAATCACAACTTCATCCTTTGGGTTCCCAGTTACCAAATCTTCCTTGAGAAAATCCTCCAAGATAGTATCCCCGGATACTGAAGTTGTTGATGCAGGGTCATTATTTTCGTCGTTAGGCTCGGTATCATAAGATGTTGCGAAAAATGTATCCATCTCGAACTCGATATTTGCAAGTTCTTGTTCGTGGTTTGGATAGTCCTCCACTACTGATTCAATAGGCACTGCTGCTACTGCTGTCACCGGATCCACGTTTGGGCTAGCTGTTAGTCTCCTCTTCCTTTTAACTTCAACGCCAAACAATTGCGTGTTCTGGGAATTCTTATCAGCCAAATGCTGCATGAAAGATGGATTGTTCAGAGCTTTGGCAAGGAAAGTCATCATCTGTTGTTGTTTCTTCTCTGTGGCTTGCAACCTTGTCTCCATCAGAAGCACCTCATTTCGTGAATTATGCTGTTGCTGCCTCAACTTCACGATTTCGGCCATCAACACATTCCGGTCTCTCCTCAACCTTTCAACCTCACCTTCCAATCCATACTCCCCCAACTCGAGACAAGGACCTCCACCTCCTCTTTGCTGTGTTCCCTGAGATACATTTCTTCTTCTCTTTATGGTCTTCAACAAGTGTTTCTGTCCCGCCAAGAAACCTTCGTTAGCGAATTCCCACCGATCAGGATCAACTTTCCGAAATCCCTGGGGACATTTGTTTTTCACAGTCAGAGCATGACTGAAAATTTAACACTACAAAGAGAAACATTAGGGAAGTTTGTCAAACTATAAATATAAAGTATTCAAGCCATGATTAACAGTAGAAAACCACATTCAACTAGCTAACAAAACATCCATTATTGTACATCTTATGTTAATTAAATAAATTTTAGACACAGCAACCATTTTTTGTCGACAAATGTAACAGTAATCACCTCAATATTTCAAAAAAACTTTCTATTAAATCTGAAGTTCAAGTGTTCAACTATCACCATCAATACAATGTATTCAGTAAATAGCCAACTTCAGAAAACACAATCCACGAACTGATCAACTGAAGGATACTATAAAACATTAACATTAAACACTTCATGTTCCCCAAATTGATTTCAAACAAGGAGACAATCCACACATTAAATTATTTCTAATAAATACCATTCATATGAGTACTTTTAAGGGAATGATGTGTTGAGGGAGTAAAAATTAACTTGACTAAGGTCTCCAACGTTATTGATTTCAGAGAATAACTTTGCATACATTCTTATTCATCTATAATCATTCTAAACATCCTCCTAACTACTAAATAAGCAAACAATCAATTGCTTTTTCAGATTTCAACAAAAATTGAAACTATCTACTTTATAGTACTTTCTTTAGTTACTATTATTTAGTAACACTCATAAAATATTATATCATTACTCTAATGCAAGATTACAAAAGCAGTGTACTCATTCTATCTAGAACACCATTCCATCCTAATACTTCAACAATGCATGTTATTGTTACTAATGCACCTCTAATTGTAGAGATAATTACGGCAATTGCATTATAACAACAATTTAAAACCATAATAGCATTAGATCAGAACTCATCAAAGCACATTACCACCACAGACAACAACAACAACGAGATTCTACAAAGACTTACTATGAACTACAAGAAATCAAATCGTTGGAAAGAGAACAGTGTATATAAGATAGCAGAGAGAGTGAGTGGCTCACATATGTGTTGAGCTGGCGAATGAAGCTGGAGAAGTTGGAATGCTTGAAGTAGCGAGGCAAGATGGTAGTGGAGAAGCTGTGAGGGTCCCAAACAACAAAGGAGTTGCGAGTAATGCTCCAAGAAACAATGGAATCAATGGAAGAGTCATCCACCATGTCGAACGTCTTCGTTAGAAACGGAGGTGGAGACGCGTCGTTCAACCCTTCCCGAGGTTGAGGTTGTGAGTGTTCCGATTCTTCTTCCTTCACTCTAACTGCTCCTTCCATTCTCTGTTTGATGGCTACGGTTACGGAACAGTTGTGTTAGTTGTTTTTATGGCGGTGGAGGAAGAAGGTTCTAGAGAGTAGAGAGACGTCTTCAAAGCAAATTCTATGTCTTCTGGAATCTTCTCTTCATATTTCATAATCACCATTTACCAAACCAAATCTCTCTGCGTCTCAGTTTGGACTTCAATAATACCAGCTGGAATTCTCTTCAACATTGCTGTGTTTTCCCAAGATTAATTTGTCACCA
>NC_029777.3:107187108-107194969 GCF_000817695.3 Arachis duranensis
TAATTTTTATATTTATATTTTTTATATCTTATTTTTAATATCATACTTACTTTATTTTCAGAATTAAATATAGACATATAAATTTATATCCTTATAAAATTTAAAATTTTTTAACACTATCAATTCGTTTGAGGCTAGAAAATTGGCCAGAATTCAAATTTTTTACATCTTGACAAAAGGAGAATAGTCATCACCAAAAGTCGCACGAATTTCTAATCCTCCTTTTAACCCGTACTAAAGAAATCCTGTATAATAAGACATAATGTAATTAATATACAAGCACCACTCAAATAAAGATCCCAAAAATAACTTTTTTTAAAGACGCCTACGTGACAAAACTTAAACCATACATTCTAAAGCCACACTTTTAACTACATAACACTTAAAACCATATCATTTTATGAGAAAAGCGTCACTTAATGGAAAAAAGTAAATTAGAAGATTTAAGAGAAGAAATAATTAAATTATCAAAATTAATAGATTAAAAACTAATGATTTTAACTAATGTTAATTGTAATGATACCGAATTCTTAAAATCAATACAAAATAATTTTTCTCAAAATCTTTATTTTACTATAAGTTTTATTGAAGGACTACAAAAATCTGAAAAAACTTATATTTCACATGAAATTTCTAAAAAATGCTACCATGAAAATGATTCTCCACATCTCTATCATACGTTTAACCCACAATTAAATTCTATAGTAGATATGCTTGAAGAAATATTAGTATCCATAAATTTTCAAAGAAATAAGGAAAAAGAGGAACCTAATATAAACGAAATTAAACAAATATTAAATAAATATTTTCAGAAAGAGAATCCCAAAGAAAAAAAAATGCAAAATATAGCCAACATAACAAAACTAAAAGTAAAACCACCATTGAAATTATGAATATTGAAAAAAAATTAGAAGAAGTTACAATGCTTTTTAAACAATTAAAAATGGCTCAAGAAAATAATATTATGGAACAAGAATTTCAAATAGAAGAAGAATTAGTAAATTCTGAAAATATAGAAAATGAAGAACACATATTAGATTATTCAAGTGATGAAGAACCAGCAATTCCAATACAAGTAAAAAATGAAGTTGGAACATCTAAGGATAATCAATCTCAATTTAAATGGGAAACATGTTTTGAAAATTATGCTTTTAAAAAGGGATTTATAAATAAAAATTCAAAGTATACAAAAATACCATCAAAGTACGTTCCAAAAATCCAGGAAACGGAAGGAGAAAGAATGCTCGATTTAGACTGTAAAAAGAATGAAAAATAAATTTTCGAGAACTAGTTGAATTCCTTCTTATTAGAAGCTTTTACTAATCCAAAACTTAGTGAATTGTCTGGAAGAGATATCTGGAATTATATAGGGTTTCATACTAAAGGAACCGTAAGAGATTATATGACATCAATAGAAAACCAAATAATAGAAGAATTAGCAACAAAAACAACAGTTTACGATAAGATATTACATATAATGATGATTCTATATAAAGAATTTTTTGAAAAAAATATTATAAATCATAGACAAGAAGTCTATAATAAAGAATATCAAGAAGCGAAAAACTATTTAGCTAATATTCAAATATATGATTTATGTAATGTGGAATCTTACATATGTGAATATAGAATACATTATTATAAACTAAAAGAAGAAGATAAAAACCATTATCTTAGTATGTATATAACAAAACTTCCATACCTTGCAAATGAATTTATAATGGGAAGATTTATAAGAGAAATAAATAGAGGAACAATTGAAAATAATTTTGGAGGAGCAACCTCTGCAATAAGAGAGGAAATAAAAGAACGTTGTATGCAAGAAGCAACTCAAAAAAGATTTGAAAATATAATTAGAATTTGCTGTCAGGATAATGAAGAAATACCTCAAAAAATATCAATTTAGGAAAAGAAAATACTATCCAAATTGGAGAAAAAAGAAGTATTTTAGAAAAAGAAGTAACAATAAAAACAAAAAACAAAAAAATGACTATTGTCCAAATAAAAAAGAAAATTGTAAGTGTTGGTATTACTAAGAAGAAGGATACTATGCAAATAAATGTCCAAAAAAGAAGGATAAAAAAGATCTTACCAAACAATTAGAAATTGCTAAATCTTGTTTCGTGGAACCATTAGAAGAATCAGATGATAACTTAGACTATATTTTTGAATATGTCTCAGAAACAGACTCAGAAACTGAGTAATAATGCCACATTTATTACTATAAAAATAACAGAAAAGTTTATAAATGCTTTCATAGATACTGGAGCAACACAATGCTTTGCTAGTACAAATATAAAACTTGATTGGAAAAAATTAAAGAAACCATTAAGAGTTAGAATAGCTGACAAATCAATACATAAAATTGACCAAAAAGCAGAATGGCTGCAATATTTATTCAAAATTATAGGTTCATTGTTCCATCCATATATATGTTAGATTCTGGGATGGATTTTATCATAGGAAACAACTTCTTAAAGTTATATCATCCATTCATTCAAAAATTAACATATATAGTTTTAAAAGCTCCACACGATTCTTCAATAAATCAAAAATCAAAACGTATAAAGATACCAACTACTACCATAGATAAGATTTTAAAATTTAAAATATTTTTTATATAAGAAACATGTTATTTAAATTTATATTTTCAGATAAATATCCCAAAAAATAATCTTGAAATAAAAATAGAAGAACTTTTGGATGAAACTTGCGCTGAAAATCCTTTAGATGTTAAAAATACAAATAAAGAATTAGTAAGCATTAAATTAAAAGATCCTACAAAAGAAATAAATGTTCCAAATAAAATTCTTTATTCCGCAAGAGATAGAGAAGAGTTCTCATTAGAATGTAAAGATCTTTTGGAAAAAGAAATTATAAGATTAAGCAAAAGTCCTCATGCGGCTCCAGCCTTTTATGTCGAAAACAATAATGAAATTAAAAGGGAAAAACGAAGAATGGTAATTAATTATAAGAAAATGAATGAAGCAACTGTTGGTGATGCTCATAAACTTCCAAGAAAAAATTCTATTTTAGAAAAAATCAAAGGAGCAACTTGGTTTTCATCTCTTGATGCAAAATCAGGATATTGGCAACTTCATTTAGATGAAGAAACAAAGAAATTAACTGCTTTTACTTGCCCAACAAAAGAATCAACAAGTGTGTTGCTCTATGAATGGAATGTTTTACCATTTGGATTAAAACAAGCCCTAGGTATCTATCAAAGATTTATGGAAGAAAATCTAAAAGAGTTAAATGAATTTATTCTAGTTTACATTGATGATATATTAATTTTTACAAAACAGGATAAAGAATATCATCTTCAAAAATTATTAATAGTTTTAGAAAGATGTAAAGAAAAAGGATTAGTTCTTAGCAAAAAGAAAGCAAAAATAGCAAGACAAGAAATAGAGTTTCTTGGGTTAATTTTATCCACTCAAGGAAAGCTAAAACTTCAACCAAATATCTTAGAAAAGGTAAATTTATTTCCTAATAAAATAGAAGATAGAAAACAATTACAAAGATTTTTATGGTGTATAAATTATATTTCTGATCAAGGATTTTTAAAGAATATAATAGAATACACTAAAAACTTATTTCCAAAAATAAGTACTAAAAAAGATTGGAAATGGGAAGAAAAAGATAGTATGCAAATTCAAAGAATTAAAGAATTATGTGAAAAGCTTCTGGAACTTTATATTCCAGTAGAAAACGACTACTTAATAGTAGAAACAGATGCTTCAGATATAACCTGGTCAGGATGTCTAAAAGCTAAAAAAGCTATAAAAAGTTTGGAATAAGAAAAAGAATCACTAGATTCTAAATATTCTCCAAAAGAATTACTTTGCAGGTATATTTCAGGGACTTTTACTCCAACAGAACAGAGATATACTACTCATGAAAAGGAAACTCTAGCAGCAATTAAATCTCTTAAAAAATGGAAAATTGATTTACTACCCAAAGAATTTACATTAAGGACAGATTCAAGTTACCTAACAGGTTTCATTCGATACAATTTAAAAGTTGATTATAATCATGGGCGATTGGTAAGATGGCAATTATTTTTGTTACAATATCCAATAAAAATTGAATATATTAAGAGTGACAAAAATATTATTGCAGATACATTGACAAGAGAATGGAGTTTGTTTACAACGTATTAAATCAAGAAATTCAAAAATATCAGCAAGAACTCGAAGAATGCAAGCATTGTCTGCAAATAAGGGCACAAATCCACTCCCTCAAGAAAGCCATTGAAGCAGTGAAATCAACACAACAAGCAAAACTATCAGAGTTCAGCCAGCTAAGCATGGTGGACAAACCAGGTGAAGAAAAAATTTCAGAAAATAAAACAATTGCTGAAATTATTAAAAAATTCACATAAGATAAAAAATATTATGTAATTTATAATGGCCCCATGAAAGGAGTATATGATGCCTGGGAAAAAGCAGCACCATTCACACATCAATCAAAGATAGTTCATAAAGGAGGATTTTTAACACTAGAAGAGGCAAAGGAATCCTTCAGGGAATATGAAGCTCTTCATCTAGAGCAAACCCTAAAAAGAGCAGATAAAGCTCCAATTCAAGCCCAAAGAACAGGAATAATGAGAAACATTCTTACAAGGGCTGAAATCAAGGAAAAGAAAAGGGTATGTAGATCAAATCTCAGAGAAACCCTTAATATAGTCCTGAATTGGACTGAAGAAAAAAGGGCAAGTTTGGGATACTATCCTATTGTCAAAGAACAGCTAACAAAGCTGGTTATTTTTTCAGAGGCTTCCCCATCTGACACTTATCAGTTTTTCCAGTATGGATTAATTGATACAATTTTAATTTTTAATGATCTAAAAATTATTAGTGAGTTTCCTGCAGGATTCGTTGATGCAGTAAAGAGATTTAAAAATATGATTGACAATGTAAATCCAAGGGATATATCCCTAAAATTTACAAATAGTCAACCTATTTTTAGTGAAGAAGAAGAATGCTTAGTTCCAGCACACCAAGTAATATTCATGTTCGTCTTCCCAAGAAACTTTCAACCAATTGATCAAATTCAAGATTTAACAATTTACAGTCATGAAGGAAGACTAGCCAGCACGTTAGCAAGGGTCTTTGAAAGAACTCAAAAAATAACAAGGGAATCTCACACAAGAATTAATTATAAAAGCAGAAATACTCTGCTTGTGTCCAGTAAAAGAAATGAAATTGAAGAAAGAGAGATGAGACTCTTGGTGGAATTTGAATCTGCATTCTACAATTTATCCGGACTCTTAGAAAAACTCCCTGAAGGGATAAAAAGGAATCTCTGCTATTTGATAAAAGATAGAGAAGACCACAAGTGCCAGCTATGTGCCTCGGAAATATATGAAGAAAGCAATAATGAAATGGAATCCACCCACATGATAAAGGAAGAGGACAGTACATCCACCCACATGATAAAAGAAGAGGACAATGCATCTGAAGTATCCCTCAACATTATTGCATAATGACGTAAGCGCTTAGGTCATAGAGTACCAACAATGTAGCTGGTGCAAGATAATAAACAATGACGTAAGCAATGACGTCATAAGAAGGGTAAGGATGGGCATTGTCCATCAGACCCAACTATTATAAATAGATTGCTTAGGCAATTGTAGAAGGCATCAGAAAACAGAAAGCAGAAGGCTAAGAGTACTCATATGCTAGGAGAGCAAGGAGGAAGCTGCCGAGGCAATTATGTAGTCTGACAAAAGAATTCTCTTAGAAAAAAATAGTTTTAAACTCCCCTCTGGAGTTAATATATACAATCTCCCATCTGGAGATAAAAACACCTTATGTAAAATATACTAAATAAATGAAGTTTTTCTCCAGAAAGGTACGTCTTTGTCCTAATCTCTTAGTTATGAATTATTTAGAAAGCTTAGAATTAACGGAAGAATCTAATTATTATAGATTAACTGCTTTATTAGATAATGAAAAACATGCTGTTCTAAAAACAGAACTAAATCTCAAATCAAATGAAAATTTTAATAAACAAAGTCTTTTAAAAGAAGTTTTTAATAGAAAAAATATAATATACTATGAAAAAATTCAACTTGAAGCCCCTGTAAAAATAAAATCTGCTAATGGAGAACTTGAAATAGTTTTGATAAATGATGAAGAATTAAGTAAACAGATTGAGAAAATTAAGGATCAACAGAAAAGATCTAAAATTGGATGGATTCATATTAGTACCATACAAGTTTTAATCAAATCTATATATATGAAAGGAATTAATTCACCAATAAGTTTAGCAATCTGTGACAAAAGAATTACTGATGACCCAATAGATCAAATAATTGGAATTGTTCATGGAAATTTGGCAAACATAAATATTAAATTTAATGCCCATCTTGGATATGCTATACCTTTATCAACTGAAAATCTTGGTAGATCTATAAGTTTAGCTTATAAATTTCATAGAAAAAGTTTAATGGAACAAGATGATGAACCATTTTCAATTACATATGCAATAAATTATGCTTTAACAAATAGCCATCATAGTATAATATTTAAAAATAGAGAAAGAATTTATGTTGATGAATTATTTCAGAAAATTGTAAAAACAGAAATACCAAAATACAAAGCTATTGAAAACCCACTTCTATTGTTAAAAGAACCATAAAAAAGATCGGTTTCATCAAATTTTCAAATAAGAGAATCTAAAATCAATAGTCCTTTAAGTTTATCTAAATTAAAAATTAAAGAAGAAAAGTCTGAAATAAAAGAATTAACAAAAAAGGTCAAAAAATTAAATGAAATCCTAAATACTAAATTATGACAATAAATAAGGAATAAATATATGTAACTTATCAAGATAAGAAACAAGAACTCTTTGAAAGAGAGAATCGTTTGAATTATTTACAGTTTTCTGAAATAAATCAAAGAGCATTTAAAGCTCTAAAAATAATCTATAACAAGTTAAAAAGAGAAGTTGAAGAGCTAGAAAAATTAATACAATCTCTGGAAAATAGTGATGAATCAATGATAGAGTTTGCAGAAATTTTAAAATAAATAATGATAAACAAAACTATTTTAGGAATTATAATAAGATTACCTAATTTATGAGGCATAAAAAGATTGAAAAACTAGAAAATAAAATAAAAAGGAAAAGAGCAAAAAAATAAAAAATAAAATAGAGGAGTATAAAAGAGAATTAAATAATCTTCAGATCAAAATTGATGACCTTATAATAAAAAAGGATAGAAATAAGAATAAATATAAACAAGTTAAAATTAAATTTAGGAAATTTATAAATGCCTGGAAAATCATATTACGATTTAAAAGAATTAAAACTGTTGAAAAAAAAAATGGAGAATAAAATTGAAAAACTAGAAAGATAATTAGAAATAAGAGAAAGTGTAGAAATAAAAGAAGTTTTTTAAAGATTTTATAATAATCCATGTAAAAAAGAATATTATAATTATGATAAAAATTAAAACAGAGTTAAAAAACTATAAATATGAAATCAGAATTATAAATATACATCAAGGATTAATAATAAATAATCATTTAACAAATACATGAGAAATTACAGAAATGGTTAATACTCTAGATTATGAAGTTGCAAATTATTTTTATAAAAATCCTTTAAATAAAGCACTACTAATTGAATCTATACAAATTATAAATTTATTCGAAACAAAATATGAAGAGATAGTAGAAATTTCGAAAGAAGAATTAAAAGAAAAGTCGAAATTGAAAATTTGGTATCAGAGCCAAGTTAACGATCAAAGATAACACTTTCTCTTTAAGCAACACTTTTAATAATACGCTTTTAAATCAATATCAACCACAAAATAAAAAACGTCTTTACAAAAAAATGAAATTGGCAACTTCAC
>NC_029777.3:107195068-107208640 GCF_000817695.3 Arachis duranensis
ATTTTTTATATTTATTGATTTTGAATTAGTATAACCGCCTAATGAAATACAACTATAACCTAATGGGCATTAAAATTTTTTAGTGTATTTACTGAAAATTGTTTTAAGGGTGTACTAATTTTCCAGAAGTCTCAATCACCATTTTTATTTATAAAATATTAAAATATATCATTTATATTAAATTCAAAATAGTTATGAATTCAAACAAACAGGTATCCTCAATAATTGATAGATTAAATCTTTGAGGTAATTAACTAACTAACTATTAAGTTTAGTGCTGTCTAATCGCCAGCTCGACAAAGGATGAACAAATGAAAATTAATTAAGTAGCTAGAGCTTATAAAATGGATTTATAATAAGTATCCTTTATTTTGGAAATATACTGTGAATGTACTTAACTTGAGGAGTTGCAACTACACTATCAAACATCGTAATTATATATATAGAGACTTTGATGACACTCCAAAAAATACGTTATTATTACAAGAGTCACCTTTGAGGGTTACAAATAAATAATCGACAAGTGTTTTCCAATTAGTACATTCAATTTCAAGGTTTTTGTTTATATTGGAAACTCAATTTTCAATTTTTATACGCTTTTTCCTGTTTTTGCTAACAAGTCCTCCTACTAATTATTGTTTGTTTTTCAAGTGTGATAGCAATTTAATGTCACATTTTCAGAATAATTACCATTCTAGAACATCTGTTGTCGTTTTAAAAGAGTAAACAACTAAAATTGTATTCGAAAAATTCAAACATTTATATAAAATTAACTTTAAAAAATATATCAAAAATATGAAAGAAGTAGCAATGAAAAGTTAAAAATCACACTTTATATTCTTAACTTTTTTAATAATTGAGAGAATTTATTTCTGCGATTTTCAACATCTGTTGAAACAACTACGTAAAATAGGTATTTTGTTTGCGGCCACTGTTTTCTTGGGTGGTTAAAAAAAATATTGCAAATGTTTTATGGGTTTTGAAAAAAAGAAAATGTGGCTTTCATGAGAGGATATATGAGGTGATGAATAGTTGAATACTGATGATGGATATTCGATAACTTGTTACTTGTGTTATTATTATATACATTGTACAAATATTCTATTAGTTTCTTATATTTTCTCATGATTTAGAGGCAGCTGGTTTCAAAACCGTCACTAAATTGGGAGATTTTGCAGCACAACCTAAAACCGCCTCTATAACTGTCACTATTCAAATTAAATTGTCGCCGCCTTATGCTAGAATTATTGTAGTGTACTATGGTGTATATACATAAAAGAAGAGAGTTACTCAAAGGAAGCCGCCAAAAATATTTTTTTATGGAGATAGAATGATTTATTTATTTGATTATATTTTAAATAAAAATAATAATTTTATAATATATCAAAATATAACTCTATAATTCATTAATCAAAAATAAAAAAATTATATAAAAATAATTATAAAATTTTTATTGAAATACTCACTTTAAAAAAAATATCTATACTCACATCTAATTCTTTTAGGTAAAAACTCAGGTGTAGTCGACTTCACGTGAAGTTGATATCTGAGAGCCGTTAAATAAAAATTTAGTCAAATCAGTCAAATTATTTAACGACTTTTAAATATCAACTTCACGTGAAATCGATTGTACTTGAATTTACACCTTCTTTTTATAACTATTAAATCCATCACGCGTCAAAAAATTTAGACAGACGTGTATTTTCGAATACTAACATAGGTATACTTTTATACAAATGAGATAACATAATAACATGATAAACGAGAATTCCTCTCACGCATTGTTATTAATATATTTTTATTGTTTTGGTATTATAGTCCTAAGTATAGATCCATTAAAATCCAACAATTAATCCACTTATAATAACCATTCTTTCTTGTGTCAATTAAATATATCAAAATTCAAAATCATGCAATGGATGGAGTACACTAACAAAACAGTCACGGTAAATCTTCGTACCTAAACAGTTATATATGCAATGAATATACTTGAATAGAATTTATATGAAGCGACAGAGATTCAGAGCATGAAGTCATAGTGTCCCACCGCTGACATGACATTGTCATTTCATAAATTTATATATGACGTCATCCCATGTGTCACACCCAACAATTCTTGGTCAACCAACATAAATTTATTTTTGATTTTTTTTCCTATTTTTTATTAATTTTCTTTTTAATTTGAGGCTTCAAAACAAATTACTCCTCCATAATCCAGCGGCGCCGACAGGTTTTTTCGTCACTAATTAATAAACCCTCCTCCATCGTCCAACCTTCTAATGTGCAAAATGTATTTAATTATTCATTTCGTGGTTCTTCAATTAAGGGAGTTATTATATAAATATTGCAACTTAATGCATTTGTATGTAGTTAATGGGATTATACTAATGTGTTTTTTTTTGTCGTTATATGATGCATGAAGCAAAGTATATATTGAAGTCATTGATATATGCTTGTTAACCAAGTTTGGTTACGACAAAGAGAGAGTAATTTTTGCATGAAAAGTGGTATTTTTGGGATCATGGAGTGAGTTTTAAGATTGATCACGTGATGCTAAACTTATGGGTTACAGCTTATAGGTACTATACTATTCCGAAGAACAATAATAGGCTTCAAATTAAAATTCATTTCTGTTATCAGAATTGATTAGCTTATCATCTTTAACTTATTAGAATCCTACATCTATATATAAGCTAACCGAAAATATGGCTTATATTATATAGTATACTTGCTTTTATTATTTATAGTTAGGGTTTAGGGTTAGATATAATAAATTGTGCTTATTTTCACTCTATTATCTATTATATATCTCTAATTTTATAATCAAAATGTGTCACATGCCATTTTCTCATTATAATTAGAATAAAATTTTTTCCTTTAAAATTAAGAAATTTTCCTTTTCTTTTTTAATTTTACAACCAAAATGTGCCACATGTCACTTTCTCATTGTAATTGAAATTAAATATTTTCTTCCAAAACTAAAGAATTCTTTCCTCCTCCTTACTAATTCTACAACAAAAATATACCACATGTGTCACTCCTTCATTACAATTGAAATCAAATATTTTTCTCCAAAATTAAAGAATTCTCCCCTCCTCTCTCTTCCTTTCTCTATTTCTCTCATTTCTTCAATCACTCTATCTATTTTATATATCATTATCAATATCAATGACTAATTACTAATTTGACAATCAAAATGTGCAACATGTCATTTTTTAATTGCATTAAAATTAAAATTAAAATATTAACATTAAAATTGAAATATACATATATTATGTTTCATATATTACTATCTAATTTAATAATCAAATGTGTCACATAACACTCTCTTATTAAAATTGAGAGAAAATATCTTTTTAATTAATAAACCCCTTCCTAAATTCTCTCATCTACCTCTCTCCATTTTTCTATTTCTCTCTATTATTTTTACTCTATATATAATTTATATTTTATATTAGTAATTTGACAAATCAAAACATGTCATTCGATATTTTTTTACAATTAAAATAAAAATTTTTCCTTCCAAAATTAATAAATTCTCACTCTCACTCTCATTCTTCATCTTTATCTTTCTCTCTTTTCTCTCATTCTCTATTTTTTCTATCTTTCTGTTCTACATAAAACAAAATTAACAAAATAATATAATTCAAATAAATTATTATTATATAATTTTTTAATTTTTTATTTAGTTTTTAATTTTTTAGTATAATTTTTTTATATTAATATCTAATTATATTTTTATATACATAGAGAGAAAAAATATTATTTTTGAATAGCAAGTATAAAAATTAATTATTTCTATTTGTGCAACAAACTTAATACCTAATTAAATGTAAAATTGTACACGTTAAATTGTTTTAAATTTTAAAAAATGAATGTTAAAATTAATTATTAATAAAAAATTATTATTTGATTTTTTATCTACAGATATCTTGGTCTTCTTAGTTAGAGACTTTTGTCAACCTATAATTTTTGTTGTAAAAGTAATTTGATTTTATAAATCTTTTGTGCCATGTATAATCTATACTATTAGAATAAAGTGGACCGTAATTTTAAAATATTTATATTTTTGTAATGTTATTACGGGAAAAAATATTAGTTAGTCACTATAAATTAGGTATATTTAGGAACATTTGCAAAAATTATCTTGGCATCATTTTAAAATTGACTATGTTTAATTTGATCTTCAGTTGATATGAGATTTATAATTGTATAAAAGGTTAAAAAAACAAGAAATGTATATGAATTTTTTGAACTCTTAGATATATAATTATTCATATGGTTTGTTTCTCCTATCAGTAAAATTTTTTGATAGAATTATTTTTATCACATATGATATTGAAATTTTTATAACTTAAAGGCCTATAATTCGATTCTTGTTGATCTCAAAAACAAAAATAATTTAGCATAAGATAGAAAAAAAATCATCTTTACAAAATTTCATATAAACCCAAAAACAATTATTGTGTGAAAAAATGTATTAGAAATACAACAATTTATATACTTCCTATTATATTAGCTTGATAAAAGTGGTTTCATGACAAGAAAATTAAAAAACAATGGAAAGATGTCCAAAAGTAGCAAAAAAGATATTTGTTACAAAATAAAAAGAATACCAAAACAAGATCTTTACTTTAATTTATTTAGAAGATGCAACAAATTTAAGGACTCCGAAGAGCAAATAATAATAATAATAATAATAATAATAATAATAATAATAATAATAATAATAATAATAATTTTTACTAAAAATATTTGTTTATTAAGTTATTAAATATAGAAAAAAAATTATGTCATCACAAGACTAGAAATTTTAAAAATTTAAAGTATTTATGGTGTGAGAAATACATAAAAAAAACTAACATTTTAATAATAATATAAGTAACCAAACTAAGAACCCTAAATAGAAAAACCCTAACTAAGACCGTCAATTATGTAATAATACGTGCATGGTGACCACGAAAGATGCCTCCACTCCACACATAAAGGCTTTGGCTAATTAAAAGACGAAGAAGCCTTTTGCTCCACTAACTACTACTTGGCATCCATGGTGTGCATTATTGAATCCTCTTTGAAGCCACGTCATTTATTCCCACTCAATTTGAATCCACCCATCCAATCAACATGGAGCTATTTTTTCTATGGAGAGAAAGTCATTGTGATTAAATTAGTAAACTTGCAACTTAGTAATTAAATTAATAGAGTATTGCCTTAAATTTATTTTGAAGACATTTATTTTATTGATGACATAGGTTTGATGAATTGACTACTTTTTTATTTAGTAATTCATGGTCAGAGATATAACTATATTAATATTATCTTCTTTTATCAATTTAAGTTTTTAGAATTAATGGTTTTATAATATAATATTTATTAAAAAAAATTTATGCACAAATTAAACAAATCAGGCAAATAAAAAAAATCTTTGCATAAATCAATCAAATCCAAATGGTTTCATGACATTCATCACTCTCTTTATACAAAGAAATTTTTATACATGAATATTTATATAAGAGTAGTGCTAGGGAGCCAATGGCCTAAGTGTACAATGTGTACAATGGGCTAAACCTTTGGTTCATGAATAAAATGAACATCACCCACACTATCCAGAATAACCATCCGAATACTAGGGATAATAAACATCTCATGTCATAAAATCACTCATCCTAAAATCTTAGGTTAATTTTGGAGTTCACCAAGGATCGAACCCTTGACCTTTCGGATTTAGAACTCTAATACCATGTCATGAACCCACTCATCCCAAAAGCATAACCTGACAGGACAATGTAACACTAATACTCATATCTCTAATATTTCCTAAACCTCCATTGTACTAAACCTCCATTGTACACATTGTACGCTTAGACCATTGGCTCCCTATACTTTTCCTTTATATAAAGATGTCTTTCATCAGTAAATAAGATAGACAATAACTGTTAATTTATTAAATTATTATCTAATAATTTATAATTATCTGTTAAAAAATATAATTTTATAATTTATTATCACATTAGTTATTTCATATTATATAACTTATATATTGGTGGTAATCTTATTTATTATAATAAATACTAAATAGAATAATTTATTATTAATTTTAATTTGAATTTAAATAAAAATAAAATTAGATATTTTATTATATTTGAAATTTAAAATTTAATAAGAGTCATATTTAAATATAAATAATAACTTAAGACTTTTGACTCTAACATACACCAAAATCACTTTACAATTCTTACTCTATCAAAGAATTGCTATATATTCGACTAAAAATAAAAATTCAATAGATTTTAATTGATAAAGGTCAATTAAAGAACCATGCATTAAAATTTGGAACAATAAATCAAGATGTATGGTGATCAAGAACTATGACCATATAAAGAATCAAAGTTTTTCAATTATAAATTCAAGTATACTCTTATTTTCGAGTATATTTTTTAATAATTTAATACGGATGATTTTAAGGTTAAAAAATCTAAAAATTTTAATATTATCATTTTTACATGAATATATTTTTTGTGAATATTCATCCTTTTCACATCGACGTGTATAAAATATAAATTTATATTATTAAGTGTTTTAATACAAGGTAGAAAAAATAAAGATTTTACGTAAAATAGAAAAACTAAATTAAGAACGTAAAACGTTAAATTTTAACAAAATTTAAATCGTAAAATCGTTAGATTTAGTACAAATTTTATAAAATTGATAAACTCATTTAAAATCATAATATCAAAAAATTTTAAGAGTTAAATGGAAATTTTAGTTACTATATTCCAATAGAAAATATGCCAATTACACCATTAAATCTTGTTCTTTTTCTAGAGGGAACTCATAATTGGAGTGAGGTGGGGGAAGCCCATAGGAAACTCTACGAGGATATGAAAAAGGAGGAAGTGAATAAGGAAAGCAAACGCATATTTGTGGAAAAAAAATAATAAATAAATGCACAATCTCCTTTTGCACTATATATACTAGTTGCAATTCTTTTAATTGAAGTAAGTATGTCAAAAAGAGCATATTAGAAGATATATAATTAAAGTGAGAAATAAAACTATGTAGTGGTGATTTTTTTTTTCTTATAAAATGGTGAGACTGTACTATTTGGCTTTTTTATCTTAACACCCTCTATATATAGGATAATTAGTATAAAAAAGAGTAAAAGGATACTAGAGCATGTAGAAAGAAAATGAGTTTAAATTTATTAATCATATATTTATATTTGATGTAATTAATAGTTTCTTTAATTAAGCATTTTGTATAATATAAAGACCTATTAAATCACAAATTAAAATTTTTAAATAACAGAGAATTTATTAGTAAAGAAAAAATGATGCCATATGCTATGTTTGCAAATATTTGATAGATAGCTAACATATTAGATAAAATGAAAACAATCACTAGTTAAAATCGCTCACCGGTAATCTTAATTAATTATTGAAAAAGTATGAGGAGCCAATAAAATATTTATACAATGTGTATAATAGAGGTTTATAGAGTATTAAAAATATAATCATTAATATTACTTTTTCTCATCAGCTAAAACTTTTGGAATGAGTGGTATCATGACATGATATTAGAACGCTAGATCAGATTCTTAATTATTATATGAAAATTAGTGGAAAGCGTGGAAGTGGAGTTGGAAGTTTATGTTTAGTTTTTTTTAATTATTAATAATAAAATAATTTGGTTCCAAGAGAGGAGGAGGGGCCCGCCGGGCCGGGCCCTTAAAAAGGGTGACGCAAGGCATAGTGATGACATAGCATATGGCAGACACAATATCTACTTATTTTTGCACCATCAACGGTCCAAACTTTGCATCTGATGTGTGTTATGGCTCTCTATTATTATCACTACATATAATATATCACTATCACTTTAGAATCCATGATCATCATCATTGTGGGAATTAGGGACCCGCACCCACCACAACACAAATTAAATTAAACACCTCTATCTCACACTTTTTTCTTATTTATTTTTACGAATTATTGTCCTTTATATTTTTTGGTGACTTACAAAAAAATAAACAACAACTAAAAAAAATAAATAAACAAAAAATTATTTAAAAAAGATATTTTGTTGAATATTATTTTCAAATTCTTTTTAAAGCAATGGAACTTCTATCTGGAGAGAAAAGATCTTCACTGCAGTCTTTGTCATGATATCTGCTACTGCATATCTCAAGATTAACCAAATATCAGCACACCATTTCCAAGACATGATATCTCGAATTTTTAACACCAAAAAATCAATAAATCCAGAGTAATCCTGTAAATTATTGACAATAGTAAAAACCTACACACCGTCTGTCTCACATATAATGTCTTTTTGTCCCAAATTTCATGCTAAAAGAAAGCCTCTTGTAAATATAATACCCACACTTCAATTGGCCCTAGGATCACTCACTCATATAAATGACGCTATCATATTTTTTATCTCTCAACTTCACCAACACTCATATGAAATAATAAAACAAAGAAGGACTTCACATAATCATATCTTTTTTCATTTCATGGAACACACAAAATACATAAGGCATATATGCCTTTATATAGGCAAAATTTTATACTAAAAGTTCATGATTCTACTAGCTTCTTAATACACATACTTATTCAACTTTGCTTCTTACTTTGACTATTCAAATAAGTAACTTCTTGTAATTTCTAGCACATCTTGAAAATTCTTTATTAAGCTTAGTCATCAATCTTTAAGCTTCCAATGCACTTCATGATTCTTCTAGTATGGAGGTGATGAGTGCAACTTCCATTCAATTCCAATTCAATTTGATTTTGAACTTCTTCATTATTGTAGAATGTTGTAGTTATACTACTCTCTTGAATGTTCTTCAAAAATCTTCAAGCTTCCAACATTAGCTTCTAGCAATATCTAGCCAATTGATGATTATTGTATTTAACTCAAACTTTGCTTCTTCAATTCTTTAACCATACTTCATGAAAATTCTAATCTATGCAAGTTGATTTAAAAATTTTAATCAACATTGTCTCCCTTAAATCAAACTTGCAGAATTAATCATTCCAAGCATCTTTTTCAATTTGTAAAATTTATCTTCTTTTTCAATAACTTCATATCCTGCAGGTTGCTCAACATACACTTCTTCTTCTAAAGTGCCATTTAGAAATGCAGACTTAACATCCATTTGATGTATCTTCCACTTATTTTGAGCCGAGAGTGAAATAATCATACGAATAGTGTCTAATCTAGCAACAAGAGCAAATACTTCAAAATAATCGATACCTGGCTTTTGTTTGTATCCCTTAGCAACTAATCTTGCTTTGAAACGATCAACTTCACCACTGGGTTTGTACTTAGTCTTGTAAACCCACTTTACTCCAATCGGCTTCTTATTTGTTGGTAAATCTGTCAGCTCCCATGTGTCATTCTTTTCAATGGCATGAATCTCCTCATCCATTGCTTTCTTCCAATTGTTGTCTTTAGAGGCTTCTTCAAAGTTCAACGGCTCACAATTTGAAAATAAAACAAAATTTATGATTTTTTCATCGGACGGGTCATTGTCATTGCCAACTTCATAATCTGCTAATCTAGCAGGTAGTCTCCGTTCTCTTTGCGATCTTCTAGATGATTCTGGTTGTTCAGTTGTGTCAGGTTGTCTTTCTTTTACTTCGTCACATGTATTTGGAATTATAGTCAGCTGCTTTTCTGTCTTTGTGTTCCAGTTCCACATGTCTTTCTCATCAAACGTTACGTCTCTGCTGATGATTACTTTCTTTGTTTTTGGATTGTACAACTTGTATGCTTTTGAGTCTGTGCTATAACCAATAAAGATACACTTCTCGCCTTTGTCATCTAACTTCTTCCTTAATTGATCTGGTACATGGGCATAAGTAATACACCCAAAGACTCTGAAATGATGGATGGAAGGCCGCTTTCCACTCCAAGCTTCCCTGGAGTTTTATCACGAACACTTTTTGTTGGACATCTGTTTAAAATATGAACTGCTGTTGCAACTGCTTCTGCCCAAAACTCTTTAGGCATTTGTTTTTACTTAAGCATACATCTGACCATATCCATGATGGTTCTATTCTTTCTTTCAGTAACTCCATTTTGTTGAGGAGTGTATCTAGTTGTTAGTTGGTGTTGAATTCTGTGTTGCTTAAAGTATTCTGAACATGCAAGATATTCTGTTCCTCTGTCAGTTCTGAGAATTTTGATTTTATAGCGACTTTGTTTTTCGACAAACGCCTTGAATGTCTTAAAGACATCACATGCTTCTGATTTTTGCTTCAGAAAGTATACCCATGTATATCTACTAAAATCATCAATAAAAGTGATAAAGTACCTGCTACCACCATTACTTGGAACTTCTACAGAACAGAGATCTGAATGCACAATTTCAAGTAATCTTCTAGCTCTCCAAGACTTTTTTGTAGGAAATGGATATCTGTGCTTCTTTCCCATTTGACAAATCTCACAAACATAATTGGGGATATGAATCCATGGTAGGCCAGAAACAAGTCATTTTCTTGACAGGTAGTTTAAGCCAGAAAAATGAAAGTGCCCAAACCGCATATGCCACAACCAGTTATCATCAAGTATCACATAACTCATGCAAGAGGGATTAACATGTTGAATTTTTAATGGAAACATTCTGTTTGAAGTCATCTTTACTTTATCAATGAACCTTCCATTGTTGTCAAATAAAGTGCAATATCCATGATAAGTTATCATCTTATATCCCTTCTCAGATAATTGTCCCATACTCAGTAAATTATAATCAAGTTCAGGAGTATAGAAAACATCAGAAATATAACTTAGAGAACCATCCTTCAATTTAATTGGTATGTGCCATTTTCCTTCAATAGAGATCTTTGTACTATTACCAAACTTCAATAATAGTTTAACTGAATCATCTAATGAAGAAAATAACTCCTTTCTACCAGACATATGATTACTGCAAGCATTATCCAAGTACCATATATTTTCATCTTCATCACATGAATTACTTGTAAAAGATAAAGTATGAGTACCCGGATTGTCATCAGTATTTTGATGCTGATTTTCTGCAACGTGTGCTTGATTATTATTCATCATTTTGAATCTGCAATCTGCTGCTTTATGTCCATACTTTCCACAATGAAAACAATTGAAATTGGTTATTTCTTGATAAAAATTGCCTCGACCTCTTCCTCGGTTGACAAGTCTGAAATTCGTTCCACCTCTTCCTTGATTAGGTGGTGTAAAATTATTGTAACTTCTTTGGTTGTAATTGCCACGGCCTCTACCTCTGAAACTTTCTTTGCCTCTATTTTGAAAATTAAAACCACGACCTCGTCTTTCTTGTGTACGGCTTGATTCTGCAACGTTGTTGAAATTCACTTGGCTTTTCAGGGCTTCCTCGGTTGATTTTTCTGACTTCTCCAGTATTCTACTGATGTGGCTTTCCATGGTTCCTTGCAACTCTGCAATCGTCATAGTATCCATATCATGGGACTCTAGTATCGTAGTTACCTCATGGTCATACTTCATCGGCATGGTGCGAAGAATTTTCTCCACCACTTTGCTATCGAGCATATCTTCTCCATAGACTCTCATCTTATTGACAAGGTCTGTAACACGAGTAAAATATTGTTCAACAATTTCTGAACTAGACATCTCGTACCTTTCATATTCTCTTCTCAAAGACTGTAGCTTTGCTTTCTGAGCTTTATCTACACCTTTGTATGACAGCTTCAACGTGTTCCATGCTTCTTTTGCACTTTTGGCATTTGCTATTTTGCCAAACACCGTATAATCTACTCCTTGATGAATTTGAGATAGCGCCAATTGATCTCTCCTTTGTTGGGCAGCATCTGCTCCTTCTTACAAACCCGGTTCAATGAAGTTCCATAGGTTTTGGGCCTTCAAATGGGTAGACATCAAAGTCTCCCAATAACTATAATTGAGTTTCCCATCTAACTTGGGACCGGACCACACAATATTGAAAGTGTTTGCCATACCGACTCTAGGAATCAACAACTATGTGAGAACTCTCCCACACCTCACAAACTCTCAGACACCAGGCGCTGGATTAACCAGCTCTAATACCAAATATAAATATAATACCCACACTTTAATTGGCCCTAGGATCACTCACTCATATAAATGACGCTATCATATTTTTCATCTCTCAACTTCACCAACACTCATATGAAATAATAGAACAAAGAAGGACTTCACATAATCATATCTTTTTTCATTTCATGGAACACACAAAATACATAAGGCATATATGCCTTTATATAGGCAAAATTTTATACTAAAAGTTCATGATTCTACTAGCTTCTTAATACACATACTTATTCAACTTTGCTTCTTACTCTGACTATTCAAATAAGTAACTTCTTGTAATTTCTAGCACATCTTGAAAATTCTTTATTAAGCTTAGGCATCAATCTTTAAGCTTCCAATGCACTTCATGATTCTTCTAGTATGGAGGTGATGAGTGCAACTTCCATTCAATTCCAATTCAATTTGATTTTGAACTTCTTCATTGTTGTAGAATGTTGTAGTTATACTACTCTCTTGAATGTTTTTAAAAAATCTTCAAGCTTCCAACATTAGCTTCTAGCAATATCTAGCAAATTGATGATTATTGTATTTAACTCAAACTTTACTTCTTCAATTCTTTAACCATACTTCATGAAAATTCTAATCTATGCAAGTTGATTTAAAATTTTTAATCAACACCTCTCCAAATACAAATTAGTTTCCAATAATTTTTTATAACTAATTATTTTAAAACTTGATCATTTATTTTTATCTTTTAGAATATAGATAAATTAGGCTTTAATAAAATAAAATAATAAATCTATCCCTAATATTTTTAAAAATCGATATATTATCTAACCATTTTTTAAAAAATTAAGCGACTAAAAATCTAAAAAACTAAATTACGTTATTATTTTATTAGGAACTAATTTACCTAAAATATAAATTTGTCTTGGCAAAAAATGAAATTTTATATGAAAGAAATTAAATGATAATTAATTATCTGAATAATCATTATTAGTTAAATACTATTTTTAAAAAGGTCTGGTTTGATTATAGTAATTTATCTTAATTCGAATTTTCATTGTCATGAGAATTATTGGTATGATTTCGGAAACAAAAATATTTGCAAGAATACTATATAGCTAGCTTGACGTGTACTAAGAATGAAATTGGAAACGTTAAATTGTGTCATTTTTAAATTGTAATACGTTAAATAACAATGGTAACAATTAAGCATGAATCTTTTAGTTTAATATTATTAATTTCTTGCACAAATCAAATATAGTCTTAAAGAAAATATCTGATCATTATAATCAAGATAAGCCAAAAACTAACCACACAATAAATATGACTCATACCTAATATAAAAAAATTTAGTTAATATGTGCTTTAAAAAGACACCTATTAATACTAATTAAAAAATATTATATAAAAATTATGTAACGGTTGATTTTTAATGTAGTTATAGTGCATTTATTAAAATAAAATATTATAAAAAATTTATTAATAATAATAATCTTAATTTCAATTTTGAGGATATATGTTAATTAAATTTATATG
>NC_029777.3:107208730-107255586 GCF_000817695.3 Arachis duranensis
TATTTTTAATTAATAAAAAATTTATATATTTTTAAATTAAAAAATCATTACCTATTTATCTTTTTTTTTCTAAAATAAACTTTGAACGTAGACTGATAATTAGGGTAGATTGCAGCATGGATCTAACATAAAATGCTTTAACCAACTAAGCTATCTCCTATCTATATCATTCAAATGTGACTAACTTTGTTGGTGCAAAGAGGTGTCACACTACAATAATCCCCCATCAGAAGCAAAAAGCAGAAAATGGACAACCACGTGGGCCTATTAATTGGCCCGGGCTTCCAGCGTTGGAGCCCAAAAAGCGGAGGTGTAGCACCATAAAACAAAAGCCCACAAAACGTTCCCTGCGTGAAGGATAGTGTCCACGTGTCAAACAGGGAAGTAACGTCACGATGACGTGGAAAGTGTGAACTCTCTCTGCGATGATCATGTCATGGGCGTGGGGTTCTATATATCCTTCCCTTCTTCCCTCTGTCTTCTACGTAAGCACTGTTTCTTACTTTATTTTATTTTTTGTTAGCCACACTTAATTTTATTCACGATCACAAGTTTTAATATTTTTATTGTTTAATGATTTGAAACTTTTAATTTTTTTAGTAAGTATTTTTTATATTCAATACTTTAGCAAATATCTTTAAAGCGTATTTTTCTTTCACCGCGTGATGCTCATGATGAATTGAAATGGGCTTACAATAATGCATAAATAGAGAAACATTTTTAGCACTGTATGTATATTTATGAAAATAAAACATCTTTTACAATTATTTAAATAAAAGAGTTCATGTCTGAAATCTTTAAAATAATTGAGGTTCTATAATTTGTAAAAGACAAAAATGCATAAAAACATTGGACACCAAAAAATTGTTATTGTAGAGAGGCGTTTTTTTTTTTCAATTCTGATTATTTTACTTCCCAATATTTCACTCAAGAATTCTTTTTTAAAAAAAAAAAAAAACAAAACACACAATTTAATTCTGCAGCATCATGATATTTATTTAGATGATAATATTATTGGCACAACAAATATTCTTAACATCTGCATAAAAATATAATTATTATAAATTAAATACTAACTTAAACTATATTTTTTAAGATTATTGATATTAAGATAATATGTATTATAAAAATTGAACAATATTACATAATCAATAAATATTATTATTTTTAGTCAATATTTGATTAGCAATAATTTATAGTAATATTTAAAGAATTTTACACGTAAAAAACGTATATTTTTTATTTATATTTATCATAATTTATACACATAAATTAATATAATTTATATCTGTATTTTTAAAAGGGATAAAGTACACGTTTTTTTTAAAGTTTGACAAAAATTTTAAAAACATTCCTAAATTTTATTTTGTTTTAAATTTTTTTCAAAAGTTTTTTATTTGTATCAAATATACCCTTGACAGTTAAATTTTCAAAACATTTAAGACTATTCTAATAATAATGCATGAAAATTATGCTTGATTTACTTGTGTTGAGGGCTGATCTTATAAAATTGTTATTGAATTGATTTTAAAGTTTTTAAAAAATTAGCCGTCAAGAATATATTTGATGCAAATCGAAAATTTTTGGAACAAAATAAAAATAAAATAAAATTTAAGTATATTTTTAAAAATTTTATCAAGTTTTAGATACAAAAAATATATTTTACCTTTTTAAAAATTTATATACATCAATTAATAAAATTTATTTAATAAAAATAATTTAATATTTATACTGATGAAATAATAACTAAAAATACGAAAAATTACTATTCTCCAAATATTTGTCATAAAAATTTATTCCTAATGGAATTATTGAGTTATAGGTGTTTACTAGGACACAACACAACTGAAGAGGTTTACTTTTGGTGACATCACGATGCAATCTCACGGTTCTACATCGAAGTCAATGTGACGTCAGCGTTGATCACCACCATCACCTTCCCATGTGACTTCTCCACGCCATTTCCAGCGGCAAACTTTCCTCTATTTCCCATCATACCTCTCACTTCCTCACGCGCTCCCTTTGCTCGTGCTTTTCACGCCCCCCTTCTCATCATATTTACCTGCTTTTAAATATAATAGGTTAAATTATTTTCGAAGTCTTTTATTTTTTCTTCAATTTTAAATTAGGATTTTGTAATTTAAAAATTAATAATCAAATTTTTATATTATAAACATCTCTAACCAACTTCTTAAGATATATAAATATTATATTATTATTTTTGTTTTTTTGTTTTTGAGTAAATAATAATAATAATTCCTTATATTAGATTAGAAATCTCTAACTTTTTCCTGAAAATTTTGGGAGGATATAGAAACTTGATAACAAAATTTCAAATTACAAGAATTAACTGAATAATATTTGTACAGTATTAAAACATAATTAAAAATTCATAAAAGTTATTTATTTATTTTTTAAATAGAAAAGTTAAATGCCTTGGCTAAACACTAATAAGAATGGGAATCTTTGAAGGTTTCACGTCCACATAATAATTAGTACCGAGTTGATGCTATATTTGCCATATGCAGTTTAACTGTTAACGACAAGTTTTATGTGTCTGTCCATAAAATAGATTTGTAATGTCTCCAACTCACATTTAGAATATAGGTTTTCTATGTCTCAAATTCGCATATTAGATGAAGTAGATTCCACTTAATAATATCATCTCTATAGTAAAGCAGTTTATATATTATGATACAAATTAAACTTAAAAGTTAAAACTTAAAACTATGTAATGAAATATCTAATTATAGAAAGTAATTTTTAACGCATTGAATGGCCTTAAAAGTTCTTAAGGAATAGCTTTAGCAAAAACCTATCTGTCATATTATCCTTTTGATTTAATTTAACAATAAATGCATGTATGGCATTATACCTTGTGAACTTGTGGACATTTAATTTTGAATAACGATAGATTCTGTTCAATTGACAAATCTTATCGCATAACATGCACAGTTATCTAATCATCGGAAAGTATAGTTATTAATTCCAATATCTAGGTGATAAATAGTAATAACTACTGGCTAGGTAATTCTAACATATATATTGTCACAATCACTAAAGGAAAAGTCTAGGGGACTAGCAGTTTTATTGAATTTTAACCAGCATATAACCAACAGAAAAAAGTGAGTTATTAGATGAAATTTCACACTAATTTTACACCATCAAATCATTATTGATGACTAATTGATGGCTAATAATCACAAAAATTACTGTCCCCTAACATTGCTTATCACTAAAAAGCTAACCCGCACAGATTTTTACCAACTATATAAATTTAATAAACCATATATTCTTGCCACACTTGCAATGAATTAATTTAATCATAATATAACAATTTTGTGTAAGAAATACTCCTTTATAAATTTTGTTATTTTATTTTTATCTTTTATAGTATATATAAACCAATATCTAACGGACTTTCATTTGGTGTTAGATTAATATGCTATAGTAAATAGTAAAATAAAAATATTTAGCATATAATAGAAAATTAATTTAAGATCATTTAAAATGATTTTATTCTTTATTTTTTAATTATTTTATTTAAAATAATTAAATAATACTAGATGAAATAAATATATATAAAATTATTTTATAATCACAGATGTTACTTTATGAATGTTATATTAAGTTAAATAAAATAATTTTGAGTTATTATTTTATTGTATGTCTAATATTATAGGGATGTATATTTTTTTAAGGATACAAAAATAAAATATTTAGTAGAAAAGTAACTTTTTATGTATATAATTAACTTTATTATTGTTGTGTTACATATAACATGTTAAATTTATATCCAACTTTTCATCGTCTTTTATATTGTTATGCCTTTATAAAAGTATAAAACAAGGGTTAAATCAAATATAAATGACTTTATTTTTAATTGAAAATGTCTCACATGCATCAAGGGCATTATATTAATTGGATTTGAATTATCTAAAATTTAAATTTTATTTTAAAAAATAAAGTATAATTTTTTATTATTTATTTTATAAATAGGATAAAAAATAAATATAAAAAAATTATTTAAAAATAAAAATTATATTTTATTATCTAAAATACAAATTTAAAATTTAAAAAATCTAAATTCATATTAATTTTCCGTAGGAATATTGCTTTTTGTACCAAAAGAGAAAGCACTTGCTTATTTAGTTTTAGACCAAAAAAAGAAGCGCGTGGGGTGCACGCTCACCGCTTTGACAGCGTGTAACAGAGCCAGTCTCAAGTGCTGAGGAGATACACTATTGTTTCTGACGTAAGCTGCACGGACTCCTCCTCCTTTTATTATTATTATTATTATTTTATTTTATATAAACTATATTTATTCCGATATATATTATTAAATATTAATAAGACAAACAGCATTTCTTAATTATTAGAGTATTTTTTATTAGTTCAAATTTGTTTATAAAAATAGATTAATGCATACTTTTGTAAATTTCATTAAAGCTCCTAGAAAATTAATGTAATTTACAATGAATAATTCATTTAAAAGGTAACTTTGATATAATTATATGATCTTGTTTATAAAATATTTTAAAATAAATTAATAATAGATGATTGATCAGTTAAGTGTGCAAATATTTTTCATCCACATGTGATAGCTAGGCACGTACTTTCTTGATTATTGGAACAAATTTCAAGACATATGCATATTTACTCGTTTGCTAAACTAATTATTGGGAGATAGACAAATACTTTATATCTATATAGATATATAGATGCAAGAAAAAAACACTCAGAAATAGTAGAATACCAAAAAGAATTATTCCTATAAGTTTTATGAAAATAATTTTACATATTAATTATATAAACGTTATATTATTATCTAATTAAATTTTTCTTTTTAATAAAATAAATATTTAATATTCTTAAATCAAGCATGGAAATATTTTAAAATTAAGAATTAGTTATTATGCTCTTAGAAGTTTTATTTACGATCCTTGATGATAATTACTCTAATAGAAGATTACAAATAATTATTTAATTTGGTTCTATAAAATTAGTTACTGTTTTACCAAATTGATTGTATTATGTATATATAAAAAAATTAATCATCAATTATAAAATAGGTGTTAAAATATAAATATATATCAAAAAATAAATTAAATAAAATATATTTATATATAAATAAATAATTATTANTAAAGACTCGGCCTATGAATCTTCTCCTTTATTAACTAATAAGGTGACGGAATTTTAAACAAAGTTGAAGTTTCTGATATATTATTTTTTAGGTGAATGCTATGGTGTCTAAAAGATGTTATTTATTTATTAAAAAAGATTAAAAAATAATATTTAATTTAAAAGATATAATAATAAATAATTTTTAAAAAATTAAAACTTATTACAAAAGGTAAGTTAGGCAAAATTTAAACACCAATTTATAGGCACGATAGAATTGGCGTATTTTTTATCCCGAAAGATTGAAAAATATTATATGAAAAGTAACATTTGCTATGAAATTCTGTTTAATCTGTTTTTATTATATTAGAATTTAGAAGTGAATTAAAAATAAAATTATATATATAAATTAAAACCCCTTAGGTCCAACACCAAGAGCTCTTGTTCTCAAAAACGCACCCCACTTGCAACTTGCAAGTCTCTCTCTCTCTCTCTCTCGTTGACATAAAAGAAAAGGGGAAAACGGCGATGCAGGGGCTACGGCGGTGCTCAAACGACGTCGTTCAGCTGGACCTATCCAGTACAGTGACGACCACAAACACATCATCAACCTCACTGTCCATCGACGTTGAGGAATCAGTGGAGGCCAAGATCCAACGGCTCATAACAGAGCACCCAGTCATCATATTCACACGATCTTCTTGCTGCATGTGCCACGTCATGAAGAAGCTTCTCGCTACCATCGGAGTTAACCCTACCGTCATCGAATTGGACGACCACGAGATCGCCGCCCTCCCCTCCTCCTCCGAAGACGGACCTGCTGCCGCCTCCAATCTCCGGAACCGCGCCCCCGCCGTCTTCATAGGTGGCGCGTGTGTCGGTGGTCTCGAGTCCCTCGTGGCTCTCCACGTCAGCGGTCACCTTGTTCCTAAGCTCGTTCAAGTCGGTGCTCTCTGGGTATGAATATCAAAATCAATTATCCAAATTATAAATTTCCTTTTCTCTATTAAAAATATCAATATTGTTATTTCTTCCTCCAAAAAAAAAAAGAAAAAGAAAAATATAAGTAATTGTATAATTTCTAGTCCTCTCCCTCTCTCTCTCTCTCTCTTCATGCAATGTTTCTAATTTTGGTTAGAATTGAAGTGTGAGTTAATTAATTAAACTGATGTAATTAAATATAAAAAATAGTCTTCAGTGTTAGTTAATAATTAAAGTTATTATGAATGATTTTAGGGTAAGAAAGAAGTGCCATATAGGTATAGATTGTAGTTCTATATCCCAATTATTGATCTACTTTCCTCTTCTGCTGCTAACTTCACTAGCTAGGGAATTTTGAACAGGAATCTTAAGAAGTGTATGTATTTTTTTTTCTTAGCGTTTATGGATGGTGACAATGGTAAAAAAAGCAAAACAATGATCGCAGATCTTATTAGTTACAGTAACCATTCAACTTTAATTTAATCTAATATTTAAAATTAAATAAAATTGAGTGCATACAATAATAATAATAATAATATGATTTGACCAAATTAGATGATATTGTGGGTTTTCATAGGGGGGACACGTGTTGTGGGAGAGCATCTGTTTCTCTTGTGTGCAGAGAGAGCGTGACAACGTTGTTTGTTTTGTTTTGTTTGGACTTTATTCATCTGTTTCAACTTCAAGTGTGTGTTCTTCTGTGATTGGGTCCCACTCTACAATTATTGTGCAATCTGGACCGTTGCTTTCTCACTTCCTTTTTCTTTTTAATCTAATATATCCGTTATGAGATCAAGATGACGAATTTCACATGGGAAAAGTTTCCTCTAGGACCAAGAGCATTCTTGTGAGTTTGACTCATCTCAATTATAGGTCATATACAAAATGATACTAAAAATGTTTACATTAGGAAATGAATGAACACATACATAAAGGAATCTCTCTTTATATAAATAATGATTATGTAGATTGTAGAGACAAGATTCATTTTCCTAAACCATTTTCCAAAACTAATAAGCGTAGTATATAGTTGAGTGGTGTGAAAAATTGAATGAAATGTTATAAAAGTAACAGAGATGATTCCTTCTAACTTAAAACTTATGTTTTGATTGCTTCACTTGCCATTACCAATGATGGGGACAAATATGGCCGTCCGAGTGAGGAAGATCTTTTATTTATTTTGTTCTATTTTATTTTTTATTTTAATTTCTATATTCTTGACTTCTTGTCCCCTATGGGGGGCTATAGGTCCTTGTGAAAGGGCTAAGGGGTTCTCAATTAATGGCACGCATATCCAATAATTATTGAAAAAAAAATATATAGTTTAAGTCTACCACGGCTCTTAATATTTTTAATTATATATTTTTTGGTCCTCTCTGCACCCTTGGCACTTTGATAAGCATCCAATAGAATCAAATCCCAATTTCTGAGTAATATTGTCCTCTAAAAAGGAATTAAAATAACTACTTTAGGCATGGTTCATTGGTTAATTATGCTGTTATTGTCGAGCCAGAATCATATGCATGAAAGGAGTTGCAATTGGAATTAGAATTGGAATAATTGGAATCCATACTAACCTCTTATATATTCTTCAATTTCTTGCTTTCTTTTTTGTTCTTTTGACTAAATATGAGTTGCTTTTTCTTTTTTTCAAATGACAGAGACCTCATTTTCTCATTCACAGTAATGCCTGTGGTGTGTAAATAATAAATCATGTCATAAAAATAAAAGTAATTGTTGTGTGTTCAACTTGGCTTTATTTATGTTGCAACAATAATAATAATTTTTATTAGTATTATTACCACATGAGAATAAAATAGTATGTGCATATATTCGCTTGGACACTATTGATGAAGCTATTTAAATAATTATTAATTAATTCATCATTGAATCTAGTACCATTGATGATCACAAAAGATGAATTAAAAAAGCTTTCTGATTAGATTCAAAGGTAAAATCAAATTACTGTCATCATGGTAAGAGACAACTTTGATGTGGTAATGCATGATGGCATGCATGACTACAACACCAAAAGTCACATAATGCAGTTGTTTTTTTTTTGTGTCAAAGTAAGTCTCCATATTTATTATTAAGAGTCAATTTAAAAGGGTCCATAAGTAGCTTTTTTTTTTTTACTTTTAATTTATGAAAAGTTATAACATTAGTGTTTGATGCAATTTTTAAAACTAAATTATAATTTTCTAAAAAGTTATTTAAGTACTTATATTAAAGTTAACAAAAATGAGTTCTTTTATAATAAAAAATCTTTTATTATTCTTCTTTTAAAATAAGTACTTTTAAGATTAAAAAATTAAACACAAAATAATTTATTTATAAATTTAATATAAATATTTATTATTTATTTTTTTTCAAAAAAAACTTAATTAAACTATTTACTCAAATTAGACTTTAGTCTAAAGTATCAACCATGGTTATTTTTTTTATTTCTCACGGTGTAGTCTGATCTAGTAGATCAAAGATTGATCCATTATGAATTTGTATTTCATTTAAAAATTTATCGTTAATTAATAAATTATGACATGTATAAATTAAGATTCGTATTTTCAATACTTATTAAAAACTAAACCGGTCGAGTGAGTCGACATCACCGAACCAAATTGGTTAAAGTATGAACCATATGAAATTAGAGCATAGGGATTAGGGAGCATCTCATGGAAAAGAATCATAAATATCTATGATGATCACTACTTCACTATTGTAAGGCAAAGTCCGCACACAAAATGAAAAACCCCCAAATAGAAACAAAAACGAAAAAAGGGTTTAGCACTTAGTAGTAGTAGTGTTGTCATTGGATGAGTGCCACTACTTTAATTTCTCTCACTGCTTACATAAACAAAAAGCACTTTGGTTGTGATTAATTATTGAGATAAGCAAAGCATCTTGGAAGCTGGGGTAGAGCCAGAGCAGCATCTTGGTGCTTTCTACATATTTGTGCACACATATTTCATTTAGGGCAGGATAATAAAACATCACTTTTGTTTTTGGTATGTTTTAAATTAGAGTAAAACCTCTTTTGAATTCCTATCTTATTTTAATTTAAACAATTTATATTTTAATAATTGAAAAATGACAATTTTTTTCTTTTTTTTTTTTTATCATTAGACGTATGAGTTTTTTATGAGATTTTTTAATAAAAGATGGTGAAAGATGCTTATATGTGATGTAACTTATATAACCTAACATTCATCAATTCTATGTGAATGATAATTATTTGATGAGATTATTTTAATTTCTGTATAATTATCAAAATAATATCATAATCAAATGGTTATCATTCTTTTATAATATTATTTGATGAATGTATAGGTAATAAACGGTCACAATATAATAATTATCATTTATGTAAAACAGATAAATGTTAGATCATACAAGTTAACGTCATAAGTAAGCATTTTCTGTTTTTTTTTTTTTTAGAGATTTTCATAGAAGTGTTCATACATATAATTAAACGAAAGAATAAGGGATGAATGGTCATTTTTCAATTATTAAGATATAAGTTGTCTAGATTAAAAAAAGGACAAGAATAAAAAAAATTTTACTCTTAAAAAAATATTAAAAATAAAATATTATTTTAATTTTATTGTTTTAATTAAATTTTAATTTGGTTGTCAATGTTTGAATCAAACAAAGATTGATATTGATATTCCGAATGGAGTAAAATAAAGAAGAAGGTTATGATTAAGGGCAAGAACGTAAGTCCAAATTCCAGTTCAGTTGGCACTAAGTGGGGCCCAATTAGTTCTTTTTCCTTTGGGCTTGGAAAAGACTCCAAAGGTCATGAGTGATGACATCAACGACATCAACCACTACAAGCCCACAATCCTACTGAAACAGAGACTCACTAATCCTTTTTAGACAATGAAACTACAAGAAACTAAAATAAATTATGTAAAATCACTATTAATAAAGTACACACTTCAATAGAATATATTGATCATTGAAAATATACAATTGATAAAGAAACTGTTTTTGGCAAATTTTTTAGTAATTAATTATAAAAAAATGCTAAAAAGTTATTAGAATTTATTATTTTTAGTTATTAATTAATTATTAATATTTAAAAATATAGAATAAAATATATTATTAAATTACTAAACTAAAAAAATTGAGTTAATAATTAAGTGATAAATAAAAATAATAAATTCTAATAGTTCTACTATTTTTCTTAATTATATTTGTCGTTTGAAGCACAGGAGCAAAGCTAACCTAGTATTATTATCGAGAAAAAAGACCATCAAATTAAGAAAAAATTGCCCTTGCCCCTTGTGTAAGAAATAAAAAAGTCGGAACTTTTTTACTTTTTTAAAACCGTTATTTATATTATATTATAAAATATCCAACTAACTTTGTTTAAGAAACCGCAGTTGTATGATGAAACTCATGAAAGCTAAGGTTTTTGACTTTAGGAAAAAAAAACAAATATTTACAAATGCTTTAAAAAATTACAAATTAAAATTATTCACGTTTTTATATAAAAGATGAGTTTTTCATTTTGTATAACTTATTAAACCACTTTTTTACTTTAGTTCATGACAATAATAAAGAGGGTCCACAAATTTAACCCAATAAAATACACAAATTTAATTATAATTTTAGATTTTTAGTCTTTATCTTATCTTATAATTATCTTTATATTTATCTTTTTTTTATTTTTTCACAATTTTATCATAACTAGTCAACGACTCCATAAGTGGGGGGTTCTTTTTTCTCCCAAATTTTGTGGCTTTTTCTATAATGGAAAATCAAATGTGGCATGCAATTTGCATGGCATGATATATATAATAATGAACAGCAATGGGAGGACCCATGTTAGAATCTTTTACACCCTAACCAAGAAGAATCTCTCAAAAATGGATCTCTTTCCACACACAAGCATATACAAAATTAAAATTTTACCAATTTTTTTTAATTTTAAAAATAGGCTAAAAATATAAATGGCATGGTAGATGAAAAATCATTAGTTCCTTAATGCTTGGACTTCAGGTGGTGCACTCAGCTATAAGAAAGACACTTTAATAATTGTTATATCTTGGTAAACGTTACATCAATGTACATATATAAATAAACTTGAAGGAATAAGCTTTTTCTACCTAGCATAGCACATTCTAAGGTTGGGAGCTACCATTAATGGTTACTTTAGAATTTTTCCCAATTATAATCTTTCATTGAGTTCACACCACTACTTTCATCAAGCCCGCCATTTGTGTCACACTTCGATGTATTTTTTTCTTTTTCTTTAAATTTAACTACTAACATTCGAATTTTTCTAATTATAGCATGTAAATTAAATATAAGGTTTGGAGGAGAGATCTCTTCCCATGTGAATAAAAACATATAAACCAAACCACCAGTAATAAAAATTTAAGAAGAACTATCGATGGGAATTGAAAATTATTATCATTCATTCTAAAAATTTAAGTTGATAAAAAAATAATAATATTAATAATTATATTTTTAATGATTGTAATATAAAATAGTTGCTATGATGTTTAAATACAATTTTTTTTAAGTAAGTATTGAAATGTGTTGGTATTATGCGAGAGACATGTGTGAATATTGCATGTACACGCACAGACAAAAAAGAGTTTGAGAGAAGTTAGAGTTAATTAGTAGATAATATTGGTTAATTGTGATTAATTAATTTGTACATATATAAATAGACGTGTAGTCTGAAACAAATGACTTACACAAATAACAAACACTCCTCTCTCTTTATACGCTCATTATTTTACAATACATTATCAGCACGAAGTTTTGATCAAAATTTAAGAAAATTCAAGTAATAAATTTTTATTATATCAAAATTCTTTCATATTAAATTTAATGATCTTAATATATCTAAAAATAACTACTTATCATGGATATTAGATACTGAAATTCATTTTGATTCAATAGATCTTGGAGATATTATTAAAACTGAAAATAAAGCAGTCCAAAAGGATAAAGTCAAAACCATAATCTTCCTTCGTCGTCATCTTGACGAATGATTAAAAAATGAATATCTCATACTAAAAGATCCTGCAGATCTGTGAAAGAACCTTGAAAAAAAAGTATAATTATTAAAAGATAGAGATACTTCCTCGAGCCCAATATGAGTAGATACAGTTGCGCTGCAGGATTTTAAATTCATAAATGAATATAATTCAATAATGTTCCAAATTGCCTCACGAATGAAATTTTGTGGGAAAAAGATAATTGATAATGACATGTTAGAAAAAACTTTCTTGACCTTTCATGTCTCGAATGTGCTCATGCAGCAGCAGTATCGAGAAAAACAATTAAAAAAAATATTCTCAACTAATTTCTTACCTTCTTGTTATTGAACGAAATAATGAATTGCTTTTAAGAAATTATGAAGCGCCCCCAACTGGCGCTGTTCCATTTTCTGAAGCAAATATGTCAAATTATAACTCCAAAAGAAGTAAATGGCAAGGCTTTTAATAAGAAAAATTATGGCACGAAGAAAAATTATGTTCACAAGAAAGGATCTCACCAGAAGTGGGATAAAGAAAGAAATTATGGACAAAATAAATCAATAGAGGATAAATATTTCCATTGTAGTGGAAATGACCATTGATCGCGTACCTGTCGTACCCCAAGGCATTTAGTTGATCTTTATCAAGATTCCTTGAAAAAGGACGATAAAAAAAATGAGACAAATTTTACTTCAAAAGATGTTGTTGAAAATTACACCATTCATTATGAAGTATTTGATTTCTTTGAGAATCCTGAAGAAAATATTGGTCATTTAATCAATGATGAAAAAGTTTAATATTAGAGTTTGTTAAATACTTATATAAATAAATAATGTAAAAAATTTCTTATTAAGGTTTATTTCCTATACATTTGAATTTTAAGTATGATGTATATAAATAATGTTTAATAAAATATTTATGTTTAAAAATTTTAAAATTACTAAATGTGTCAAGTTCAACAACAACAACAACAACAACAACAACAATAATAATAATAATAATAATAATAGTAAAATTTTTAGTATATGATACTATGTACAGTGTCTCAAAGTAATATATATTTTACTCATCTTGTACCAAAAGAAGAATGTGTTAATATCATTATTGGCTCAGGCAATATGATAGAAGGTTTGGAAAGAGCTATAATTTTATTTTTTGGAGGAACAAAATTCATAATAAATAATACATTATTGTCTACTAAGTCTCTAAAGAACTTGTTGAGTTTTAAAGATATTCGGCGAAAAGGATATCATATTGAAACAATGAATGAGGAAAATAATGAATACTTATGTATGACAACTCATGATTTAAATAAAAAGGTTATACTATAAAAGTTACCCTCACTTTTTTCTGGGTTATATTATACTAAAATCAATGCAATTGAATCACATGTTATTGTAAATCAGAAATTTACTAACCCAAATGAATTCATAATTTGGCATGATCAACTGGAATATCCTTGAACAACCATGATGTGGAGAATTATTGAAAACTCCTATGAACATTCATTAAAAAACAAAAGATTCTTAAATCTAGTGAATTTTGTTGGGTTACATGCTCTCAGGGAAAACTAATTTTAAGGCCATCACTAATAAATATTGGATTTGAGTCTCCTGAATTTCTAGAAAGGATTCAAGACGATATATGTAGACATATTCATCCACCATGTGGATCTTTTAGATATTTTATAATCCTATTAGATGCATCTTTGAGATGGTCACATGTGTACTTATTGTCTTTTCGCAATCTGGCGTTTGCGAGATTACTTGCTCAAATTATTCGATTAAAAGCACATTTTTCAGAAAATTCAATAAAAATAATTTGTCTTGATAATGCTAGTGAATTCACCTCTCAAGCTTTCAATGCTTATTATATGGCCAATGGTATAAATGTTGAACATCTATTAGCTCATGTTCATACACAAAATGGACTAACAGAGTCACTTATTAAACAACTCTAATTGATTGCTAGACCATTATTTATGAGAACAAATTTTTCAATCTCTGCTTGGGGGCATGTCATTTTACATGCTGCAGCACTTATTCGCTTAAGGTCAACAAGTTATCACCAATTCTCTCTTCTGCAATTAGATTTTGGCCAGCAGTCAAATATTTTTCATTTGAGAATACTCAGTGTACAATATATCTTCCAATTGTCCTGCATTTTCACACTAAAATGAGACCCCAAAAAAATTGAGAATATATGTTGGATATAATTCTCTCTCTATAGTGTGGTATCTTGAGATATGAACTGGAGATGTATTTAAAACTCGATTTGCATATCATCATTTTGATGAATCAAAATTTCAAATATTAAGAAGAGAGAATAAATTTCTTGAAAAGGAACTTAATTGAAATGCATCATCTTTGATGCATTTAGATCCTCGATCAGGGCAATTTGAACTAGAAATTTAAAAAATTATACATTTACAAAGAAAATATATGCACATATACTCACCAGCATCTTATTTTTTTACCTTGAAGAATCCAATTGCATCAGCCTTGACAGTAGATATTGATGCTCCAACTGCCACGATAGCCCCCTTAAAATAAGAAATAGTCAAATTACAACAAAATTCTCAATCAAACATAAAAATCTACAATTGTGATGTCAACAATATTGTAATATCAACACATATTAATCAAGTATGTACAGAGTCTGTTATAATGTCAACAATGTTAATGAACATATCTTTCTGAAATTCTGACCAAGCAAAGCCTTGATCTATCCTGGTTGCTTATGTTAGCTTGGACAATTTCATTATATGCTCTAATAGTCACTTTTGCTATTTTTGGTTTAATTATTACCAAAATCAGAACATATAATCGAAATGAAAAATGAAAAACTACAATGAAACACAAAAAAATTGCCATCAACAAAGTGATTCTCAATCAATAAAATTACAATAAAATTCTCAATTAAACTCATATAAACCCATTGTACAACACATATATCAATAAAATTGAATAAAAAATTACAGAACTTACTGACAGTCATAAACTCAGAAAGACAGAGAAAAGGAGCTCCGGTAACAAGCTCACATGCAATGGCGATGGCCAAGCTCACAGCAACGATGACCAAATGATGAATCTGCACACACACACACACACAAACCCATTGTACAGCACATATATCAATAAAATTGAATAAAAAATTACAGAACTTACTGGTAGTCATAAACTCAGAAAGACGGAGAAAAGGAGCTCCGGTAATAAGCTCACATGCAATGGCGATGGCCAAGCTCATAGCAACGGTGACCAAATGATGAATCTGCACACACACACACACACACACACACACACACACACACACACACACAAAAACCCATTGTACAGTACATATATCAATAAAATTGAATAAAAAATTACAGAATTTACTGGCAGTCATAAACTCAGAAAGACAGAGAAAAGGAGCTCCGGTAACAAGCTCACATGCAATGGCGATGGCCAAGGTCACAGCAACGGTGACCAAATGATGAATCTGCACACACACACACACACACACACAGACACACACAGAGAGAGACACACACACACACACACACACACACACACACACAAACCCATTGTACAGTACATATATCAATAAAATTGAATAAAAAATTACAGAATTTACTGGCAGTCATAAACTCAGAAAGACAGAGAAAAGGAGCTCCGGTAACAAGCTCACATGCAATGGCGATGGCCAAGGTCACAGCAACGGTGACCAAATGATGAATCTGCACACACACACACACACACACACAGACACACACAGAGAGAGAGAGAGAGAGAGAGAGAGAGAGAGAGAGAGAGGAACTTACAGTTTTATGGAGCTGTGGGACTGAGCAACAACGGTAAGGAGCTGCGGGACTAAGCTGTAGCAACGTCAAGGAGGTGTGGGACTGGGCAGCAGAGAGGAAGACAGTGGCAATTATGGTTATCTATAGAAGACTCTAGAGACTTAGGATCTGATGGAGGCACAGACAAAAGAACCAGAATCTCTAGAAACATATATGTATATATATTCCGGGGCGGATTTACCCTGACTCCGACCCCGTCCTGCTCCGCTAAACTACCTGTCCCGCCTCCGGGTCGGGTACTTCTCCACCCCTATTTACACATCATGCATGAAAGTAAGGATCTTGAACTAAGAACAGTCGAATAATGTCGACAAATGAATGATTGACCAAAATAGAAAGAAGCTATGAAAGTTGAATTAGACTCATGTGCAAAATGTGAAGTCATTGGACCTGTAGTCCGTACACCAGAAGATGTAAAACCTATTGGATACAAATGGATATTTGTGAGAAAACAAAATAAGAAGAATGAAGTTGTATGCTACAAAGCTCGACTTGTGGCATAAGATTTTTTACAAAGGCCCGATATAGATTATGAAGAAACATATTCTCCTGGAATAGATGCAATAACATTGCGTTATTTGATTAGTTTATCCGCATACCATAAACTACATATGCATCTAATGGATGTGGTGAAAACCTATTTATACGTATCATTAGATCATGATATTTATATGAAAATTCATCAAGGATTAAAAATATCTAAATCATCTAATGAATATTCACAGGGGTTACTCAGTCAAATTGCACAGATCTTTATATGGTCTAAAGCAATCTGCACGAATATGGTATAATCGTCTTACTGAATATCTGGCAAAAAACGGATTCAAAAATGCTTATATCTGCCCATATATTTTCATAAAGAAATCTGCATCTGAATTCATTATAATTACTGTGTACGTTGATGGTTTAAATATCATTAGAACTTCTGAAGAGATTTCAATAATTATAAAAGCTCTAAAAGAAGATTTTGAGATGAAAGATTTTGAAAAGACTAAATTTTGTTTCGGCCTGCAGATCAAACATACAAAAAATGGGATCTTTATTCATCAAACAATATACACAGAAAAGATCTTAAAAAGATTTTATATGGATAAGTCACATCTATTAAATACCCCATGATCGTAAGGTCTTTGGATGTGGAAAATGACAAATTCTGTCCAAAAGAAGAAAATGAAGATATCCTTAGTACTGAAGTACTATATCTCATTGTCATTGGAGCACTAATGTATCTTGTTAATAATATACAATCTGATATATTATTTGCTGTAAATTTACCAGTAAGGTATAGTTTCTCTCTAAGCAGAAGATATTGGAATGGAATCAAATACATTTTTTTGATATCTTCACGGAACAGTTGATATGAGTTTGTTTTATCCATATAAATCCAAGTCACAATTAGTTGGCTATGCAGATGCATGATATTTGTCTGATCCACACAAAGGAAGATCTCAGACAAGATACCTATTCACATATGGTGATACGGCTACATCATGGAGGTCCACGAAACAGACGATAGCAGCAGCATCCTCTAATCATGTTGAAATACTAGCGATACATAAAGCAAGTCGCGAGTGTTTTTGGCTCAAGAATTTACTCCAATATATTATATCATCTTGTGGAATGACTGATAGAAAAATAGCTCCAACTGTTCTGTTTGAAGATAATACAACATGCATTGCTCAACTTAAAGATGGATACATCAAAGGTAATAGAATAAAGCATATTTTTTCCAATTTTTTCTTCACTCATGATCTTCAAAATCAAGGAACAATTTATGTCCAACAGATCCACTCAAGCGATAATCTGGCAGATTTATTTACAAAATCACTTCCAAATTCCTCCTTTAAAAAATTGATACATTAGATTTGGATGCGTCGATTTCGAGATATTAAATAATGTCGACAAGAGGGAGAGACTGTACTCTTTTTTTTGTCAGATTTTTATCCTTATTAAGTTTTTCTTGACAAAATTTTTAACGAGGCAGTCATCATCATAAAAGATATTGTACTAATTTTCGTTTACTAAATTTTTTTCTATTGAGTTTTTCTTTAATAAAATTTTAACGAGACATAATTCTAATGAGTATTCAAAAAGAAGTGTTGTGATATAAATGAATGCTCATTTAATAATTTGGACGCTAACTTTTTTAATAGTAAAGTTCAGTTTATCAAAATAAGACTAAAATTAATTAAATTTAAAAGTGTAACTTTTGTATGTATATAAATAAAAGTGTGATATAAGGCAAATACTTATACAAACAACAAACACTCCTCCTTCTCTTTGGACGCTACAAGGTATAATTAGAATTTGCCATATGTTTTTGTTACGGGTAAGGTGAGCAAAAGATGCTACCATTTTCGGATTATAATGCTAGGGCCATAACGATAATTATAATGAGGTATAATAATAAAATAACAAAAATATAAATTTTACAAAAGAAAGAGACTTGGGTTACCAAGCAGGAGAAGGGGCTACTACTTTGTTGTTTCATATTTTTCATTTTTTCTTTATCTCAAACAATCATAAGCAAATAACAACATTTGAGAATTTTAAAAAAATGAGGGTTTTATTTTATTTGTCTTAAATTTTAAATCCTCAATCTTCTAAAAAATGAGATTTTTTACAATTAAAAAATAAAAAAGTAATGAAAATCTAAATCCCCATTTGATAATCCCAGTATTCTTCCAGGCCCAATATCAACCTATCCATTCTATAAAAAGTTTTCCGTGTTCTGGCCCAATAGGCCCATCAACCTAATAGCAAACAATAGTTACCATGATTTAGTTTTGGGCATAACAAAAACTAGGTTTGGACATCTAATTACTATGTGATCAAAATGAATAATGATTTTATGTAACTTTATGAAATTATTCCAACATATATGTCAAGTTACCTAGTAAAATTATTTTAACCTAGTTCATTAATTAATATATTACTCGATAAATTGATCTCATGATTACATATATGCACGAGTCTGAGTTATTTGAATTTGTTTAATAAATTAAATAAAATACTACGATATGATGTACTTGCATTGGTATATCACTCATTAAGAGAATATAAATCTTAGTTAAGCAAAATAAATGCAGAATTTCTAATAAGAACAACTAATTCTTACATCAGATTCATCTTCTTATTACAATAATGGTGGATAGACCAATAAAAAAACTCAATAATTTGTGGATTAAAGTTCTATGGTTCTCTTCAAACACAACTTATATTGCCCTCATAGCCAATTTGTGCTTGCTTCATGCTCCAAGCATTTAATTTTGAAATTTGTATAGTTTGAATCCCATTATTAAATACAAAAAGATGAGCATTTTTGTCTATAGCCAAAGAAGGATAAACTCTACTGGTGATACAAATTCTCCCTTCATCTCCAAAACTTTCAACAATAGAGTGGTCAATCTGTATACCAAGAATTTATAAGAATATGCCTTTCCACTCAAATCAATTAAGTATTATACTTATGATGGTAGATAAAATTATATAAATAAGTCAACTTGCTCTATGATTAAAAAAATTGAGAAAAAGTGTATTTTAATTAGAACCAAAGCAAATTTTCAACTACATTGCTATGTTTTTTTCAAAAGACTAGGCAGTTTTTAAATAAAAAAAATTGACAATACAAATTGTCCATTTTTATTTACATAACTGCATTGTCAATCTTTTTTTAGGAAAAAAAAAAAACCGTATGATTGTTTGAAGGTGAAAACTCAGATGCAGTCGACTTCACGTAAAGTTGATAACTGAGAGTTATTAGATGATTTGACTAATTTGACTAAATTTTTATCTAACAGCTTTTAACTATCAACTTTACGTGAAGTCGATTGCACTGATTGTTTGAAAGATGACTATAGATCAGATTAGACATTTAAAAAATAGCATGAATGTTATGAACCATGCATTGAGATACACACAAATAGACATACCAATGTTCTAAGAGAAATTGTTTTTTGAGTAGGATCTATGTCAAAGAAAGTTCCATATGTAGTTTTATCAAGGTCATCTCTTAATGAAGACCTGAATAAGAGGAGAAAAAACATATAATTAAGAGCATGTGTGGATACATATTGTTCTGGGTTATTTTAATTCAGAAACATATATAATACAATAATAAACAAAAAAATACCTGCTTTGATCACTACACATTAGGCCTACATATCTATTTGGAGCTTTATAGATTTGAAAGAACACTGAAGTTTGCTCTCGGAGATCCTCTGATGCCAAAGCTAACAAACCAAATGGTCCAATTTTGCCACTTCTTGATCCATCTTCTTTTTTGCTACATAGTATTTGTGGATCAACACCCTTTGGATCTAACCATTCTGCACTTTCTACTTCGGATATTTCAAATACCACTTCTACATCAACCTTCACAGTGATGAGAAATTTCAAAAGTAAAGATAATTTTGTTATGATGATTTATTATAGAGTAATATTCTAAATTTGTCTTTTAAAGAAAGATTAGATTACGGTGAAAACTCAGGTACAGTCAATTTCATGCAAAGTTGATAGTTAAGAGCCGTTAAACAATTTGACTGATTTGATTAAATTTTTATCTAACGATTCTCAGTTATAAACTTCACGTGAAGTTGGCTGCACCTGAGTTTATTTATCTATATGAAGGAATTAATCTTAAAATTTTAAGAATTCTTAGGGATTTAGTTTATCAAATAATGATAAAACTAATGTGTCAATCTTTTTAACAGAATTCGATGCGACACTAATTTATCTATTAAAATAAAAGGTTAAGAACTAATTTGATAATTGAAAATTTTCTAAAATATTCAACTAAAATTTCTTAAAATAATTGATTTGGAAAATGTATGACCATTAATTAGTTATAACTTACCTGTGATGCAATGATGCCGGAGACTTGAAGAGTTGATCCACTAAGGAGGTTTTCTTTACTAATGCTAACTTGTTTGTCATGTAATTTTTCAATCTCTTCAATTGGCCATTGCACCAATCTCTTCCCACTTTTATCAAGCCAAATTTGCCTTGGAATTGACTACAACAAACATAGCCAAATTAAGCAACAACCATCATTTACCTAAATGGCTTGTTAATTAATTGCATTTCAACTTTTAAACTTTACATCATATACATTTGACCTAAAATAAGTGTACTATATTCATAAAAATTTTGACTCCTTAGACTAAAAAAGTAAAAATGACTAATAAAAAAAAGTCAACTAAAAATAAAAAATATTAAATACCTGTATACCAGCCCATCCTTTTTGAATATCATCTTGTGTAGAATCAGATTCATTCACCCATCCCCACAATATTCTCCTGTTCTTAGCATAATCAAAAAATGATTTGGAAGCATAAAATTTACCATAATCATACCTTAAATCTGAACTAGTTCCTGTGAATTTAACATCAGGAACAAAATTTTCATTGTCACCAAAGACATTATAGTTTCCAAGAAAATAATAGTCATGTAACCTACTAAGATAACTTATCTTCATTACATGCCTAACAAAATTAGAATCTTGATGATCAAAAGATGTATCTACTCCATTTTCGCCTTTGATCAACACCGGAAAGAAGTCCGGACACTCGCAAACTCCGGTGTTATCCGTCGCGAAAAACGGCCTAGAATCCACTTTCCAATCAACAAAATCCTTACTATGGTACAAAATAACCTTCCCTTGATCACCATTTTGAGCACCAACAACTACCCTCCATTTTCCATCATTTCCAAGCCAAGCAGTTGAAGGGTCTCTAAAATTGTTCAACTCAACACCAATTGGTGGTTTCATCACAGGGTTTTGAGGGAGTTTGATCCATTCTCTTAGGAAAGGATCTGATGCATTCTTTGGAATAGCCAAGTTTTGAACTTGGTGTTTGTTTTCATCAATACCTGTGTACAAAATAAAAGGCTTTTCGCCTCCTTCGAGTATGGTGGCTGAACCTGACCAGCAGCTATTGATGTCGAAAGGCTCGCTCGGTTCGATAGCATTGTTTAGATGAATCCAATTGATGAGATCATAGGACACAGAATGAGCCCATACAATTCTGTCTCCAAAGGTTGCTGCATAAGGATTATGCTGGTAGAAAAGGTGGTAAACACCTTTATAGTACATTGGTGCTGCCATAGGTACATCAAACTTTAGTTATTAGATCATAAATTTTGGTGTATTATAAAGTCAAACTAAGTTTCATTGTGTGCTTACCATTTGGATCTGCAGAATGAAGGCATTGATTTACAAATTTTCTTCAACAAAAACATGTCAAATGAAATAAAGAAAATATATAATTAGATGATCAATGATTTATAACAAAGAGAGGAACAGAACAGAACAGAACAGAATACAACAGTGAAGTAAGACCTATAAATAAATAAATAAACTAAAGCATGTTCAATTTAAAAAGATTAGTTCATAAATCATAAAGCATGGTTGGGGGATAATACCGTTCATCCAATTTTTTGGGGGCTGAAAGTGATAAGAAGTTCGATATGGTTGATTAATAGAAGAAGAACTAATAATCCTATCTGGGAATGCTTCAATTCTGTTTCCATTTTGCAGGATAAAAAGAAACAATGCAAGTAATATTAGTGTTGCAAAGTTCTTCATCATGAATATTGTGAAGGAGAACATGAATTGGTTTGATTAATTAAGAACTTGTATTGTATATATAATTATATATGCAGAGTGCATCTTATTAATAATGGACTAATTAATATATTCACAAAACTTGGAAGAACATGTATGATGGACATAATGATCATGGGACAAATCTAAAACCAAATATAGTTTCTTAAATCTAAACCCACATGCGTGACCCTGTTCTAAGTTTTTTTTTTCCAACGAATCTTTTCCTGAAGGATCACTTGAAGACAATATTAAATGAATAATGACAAAGACTCAAAAAAGTCTAAGGTCTTTTGGTTAAAAATATAAGAAGAAATATCAAGGTCTTGGTCATTTCTTTAATTTATTTTGCTTTAGTTATTTTATATGTATTATTGCTCCCTTTATTTATTATTTATTTTTTTAAGCAAAGAATTGTATAATTGCATGCTTTGAAATTTGAATTAATTTTGGTGAGCAAGGGTCATAATCTGCTTTGACACAATACAGAGTTATTTATACAATAATTTAATTTTATAGTTAGTTAATATTAGTCATTTTTTATATGAATTCTAAAACTTTTAACTTTTAGAAGATTCAGAGTTTAAAATTGATAATTTAATAATTTAAAATTTAGAATTAAAAATTTATAATTTATTATTTAACAATACTTTTTTAATTTAAAAAATAAAATAAAAAATATTACTAAAATATAAAAAATGACTTTAAATTTAACATTTTTAAAGTATTGCTAACACTATTTAATTAGCATAGCTACCATAATTGTAAGTACTATATACTTCACCAATCTTAAAGTATATCATATAGATAGAGGTAGAGATAAAGTGAAAACAGCAAAATACACTTGCATCAATGTAAAATTGACAAACTTGCATCATCAATAATTTTGTATAGAATCATATAAATTATTTTGTAAAAACGAGTATTAAAAATGTGATCAAATAATTCATTTTTTATATACATTTAAGAGAGATACATTACAGTAAGTTAATTGATTTAAATATATGGGCTTACATGAAATAGGAGTATGTATGTATTACATATGTATCTTTTTCACTTGGTAAACATGTAACTAAGTTTTTACAGCTTCTCACGTTGCATTGTGAGATCAACTTCTGGAATTCAGTTTCCTTTTTCAGATAGAGTGGCTATGAGGTCAGCCTGAGCCTTCTCGAGGGCAGACACCAGGTTTTCAGGTTTCCTCCCACCAGCCTGGGCAAAATTGGGCCTTCCTCCGCCGCCACCGCCACATAATTTTGCTATCTGTCCAATAAATTTACCAGCTTGAATCCCCAGATTGACGACCCCCGGAGTAAAAGCAGCCACCAGACTAACCTTCCCTTCACCTGGGCACGAGCCCAGTACAATGGCTGTTGGATCTGGTAATGTTTCCATTAAATATTCCGCAGCACTTTTAAGTGACTCAGGATCAGTATCGTCCAAGCACTCAACCAGCACCCTAAACATTTTTTAAAAGCTATAAATAGATATCATACACGTCGAGTATTGCGGGGAAAAGATCATTCGCGTCTACCCAACCATCACAATAATTAAAGAACATCTCTATTTCTCTATTTCTAGGCTGCATTTTGATGGATAATTGTCTCTCTTAAGACAGAAATTTGTGCAAAAACACAACTTTCTGTTTCATAGATAGAAGATACATGTATTATCAATACTTGTTGAAAGTGAAGAATAAATAATATTCATGTCCTCTTTCTGTCTCAAGAGATAGAATACAAAAAGCAGCCTACATGCTACTACAAAATTATCACCATATGTGGAAGTATACATGCACAAGGAAATTCTCTAAAGACTTGAGTTCTAACCATATCTAAGCATCCACAGAAAATAATACACAAAGTGAAATAAAATAAGGTGATGCAATTAATTACTTCTGCTTAATTGATTATAATTTTTTGGCTATGACATGAAAATTTTTCAAGTGGAAGACGACTCTGTATCAGACACATCTTTTTCTTTTTCCATGAGTAACATTCATTAGTTAGTACCTTAGCATTATATTATAGAATCTAATGAACAGGAAAGAAATATTACCTGTACTGTTCTGATTTTCCCACCAACAAAGTTTTGCCGGCAATAACCGAAGCCTTGTAGACTGCGGCTTTGGCACGCAAGGCAGAATTTTCATTTCTGACTGCTCGCAACTCTTCTAGAAGGTTTTCTATCCTCGTCACCACTTCTTCGGGTTTAACCTTCATATCGTAAGGTTAAACATAAAACATCAAGACTCGTAGAGATAAAAAATGCCAAAATAAAATATTAACTTTGCAAGACATTGGCAATATTATTATGAGAACTCAGGATCATGAAACATACTTTGAGAGTGGAACATAACTGCTTCAGATAAATATCTCGAGCATTGACATATTCAATAAAAGCTCCCCCAGCAACAGCTTCTATACGCCTGATTCCAGAAGCAATACCCTGCTCTGATATTATCTTAAAACCACGAATTTCAGAAGTATTACTGACATGAGTTCCGCCACAAAGTTCCATTGATACACCAGGAACCTCTACAACACGAACCTGCAATACAACCAATTAGAAAACCACAAGTGCCTGCATAAACATCATATCAGCTGGATAAATACATATATGAATATCTTCTACTTCCCTTTTTAATTTTTACGGAGAGATTGATAATCTGTTTGGTCATTAGGATTTAAACTTTGTTCATAGTTTCATTTCTTACGCAACAAGATGCTCTCACAGTGGATCTTCAGATACTAGTATATCACTCAGCTTTACATTGTTCACTATCGAGGTCCATGTGCCAGTGGACAGGACATAGAGAGGGGGACTAAGTCTTGATGTATCGACAATAGACAGGGGAGTTGTAGTCAGAATAAATTAAGATCCCTGAGAAATAATTGCAACATATCCCTAAAAATCTAGGTTTAAACATCTGAAAATATACACTTCATGATATGCATATCTCCTCAGAAAAAACAAAGCATAAGAATATGGTAAAATTTTATGCCATATGTGTATGGAGTAATTCTAACCTCTTCTCCATATTTTTCTCCAAACATTGCAATAGCTCCAGCACGCTTTGCATCAGCAAGTGGCATCACTTTGGTCTGAAGAAGTATTCCTGCTTCAATCCATTCATTGATTAGCCCTTCAATTTCTCCAAGCTCACTGTCAAGAAGTGGTCGGTGGAAGTTGAAATCAAACCTCAAACGTTCAAATGCCACCAAAGAACCAGCTTGTGAGGTTTCTTGACCAATCACTTTCTTTAGTGCTGCTTGTAATAAATGAGTAGCAGTATGATGGTCCTGCAAAGCACCAAATATATTCGCTATCAACATGAACCACACTTGGAATTTGAAAACTAACAAGGATGTGTCCGTGTGACATTGTAGTGAGTTATGATACACCAAATTGGTTAATGAAATGAGAAAGTCAACAGTTGTTATACCTTAGCTCTCTGCCTCAGCTTTACATCCACTGCTGCTTCAACTTCCTTGCCAACCTCAACAACTCCCTTACGAACAGTACCCTTGTGAACAAATATGTTACCTAAAGACTTCTGAACATCTGTTATCTCCACAACAGCTCTCGGTTGATTTTCACCCTCTACAACATAAATAAAACCATGATCTCCAATTTGTCCCCCTGATTCAGCATAAAATGGAGTCTTGTTCAGCAAAATTTCCACGTTACTCCCTTCACTAACTTGTGCAGCTGGATCACCATCTATCACTAGGCTTTGTACAATTGCTTTAGCATAAAGATTGTCATAGCCTATAAATTCAGTGTCAGGTAAAATTTCTGCAATATTTGCCCCATTTCCCATGGCAAGTTTGACACTATTGTGTGCAGCTTGAGATTGACGCCTTTGCTTCTCCATCTCCATATCAAAACTATTTATATCAACACTCACACCACGTTCTTCAGCCACTTCTTTTGTTATTTCAACAGGGTATCCATAAGTATCATACAAAAGAAATACGTCTTCGCCAGTCAAGCAAGGTGCAGTTCCATTTTGCTCAGCATTTGACAAAGCATTAGCAAGCTTCTCTTCAAGCAACTTTTCTCCTCTCTCCAATGTTTGTACAAAACGAAGCTCTTCTCTCTTCAATTCCTCAAAGATATGGTGTGATCTACTCCTAACATCGGAATCAATGTTGGTGCTTAGTTCCACAACTTTCTCAGCAATAATTGGTAAAAATGCTCCTTCAAGGTCTTCCATACCATCACCTTTTATACCAAGCAACCTGCCTGTACGAACAACCCTTCTAATAAGCCGTCGAACCACATAACCTCTCCCAACATTTGATGGGGCAACACCATCAGAGATGAGAAATACAATTGCACGCATGTGATCACCTATAATCTAGGATAAATTGGAGAAAGGGAAGACTTAGATTAAAAGTTTTAAGAAACACAACTGTAAGTTCAAATAAGCTATATTTAAGACAGTACAACAGTCTATTGAAAGATAGTCACATTACCTTCAGATTCCTTTTTGTCTGATCGTCAGCAGTGCCATATGAAACATTTGCCAATTTAGAGGCCTTCTCTATGATGGGGAATATTAAGTCAGTTTCATAGTTATTTGGAACCTGCAGAAAACACAGAATATATATGCTGAAAGATATTAGAAGCATTGCAGTGATAACTGATAAGCATTAGCCGGGCCTTAGAATGCTTCTACATATGAATGGGCCTTTTTAACACAATGCAAATTGATATATACCTTTTGAAGGATGCGAGCCATGCGTTCTAGTCCAAGCCCTGTGTCTATGTTCTTCTGCTTTAGAGGTTCAAGGGAACCATCATCTTTTTTGTTGTACTGCATGAATACTAGATTGTAGAACTCTATAAACCTCGAATCATCACCAAGATCCTGCCTTAACACACAACCCAGCCCACAAATACAAGAGTTAAATATTTTCATTGAAGTGATTTTCAGTCAATCAATCTCAAACCACCACATACGTACAGCATCAAAGTATCCCCTTTCAGGATGAAAATCATAATAAAGTTCCGAGCAGGGACCACAGGGACCTGTCACTCCACTGGTCCAGAAGTTGTCCTCTTTACCCAACCTCTTTATACGCTCCAATGGGACACCCACCTGCAAATAAATCAAGACTAATCTTCTATAGACTCAATGCACTTGATTAAAATGCCAATCGGAAACTTACATCTAGCTAACACTTAAAAAGCAGTGTCTTGGCTAACCTCATTAGACCATAGCTCAAAAGCCTCATCATCGTCTTCGTAAACACTAACCCACAATCTGTCCGCTGGCAAACCAAACCTAAAAGTAATTTAAAGACATGATAAATCTGGTTTTGTCAAATGCAGATTTAAAATAGTAATACTAATAGCTTTTCATTTTTTTGCAAAAGGAACAATATATAGGTGCATTACATTCAGTTTGGAATTAACTATAAGCACAAACAAGGCTGGGAAAAGAAGAATAATTAACAACTATTAAATAAAAAAAGGCATGACATATTCAGATGTTATGGAAGCATAACAAACCAAGTCCTTGCTTCAAAGCAAAACTTCTCACATAAACATAAACAGAAGTATGATATGCAAGCAGGCAAGGTCAGACTATGAAAAAGTTGCACTAATGCTTACTCTTTGGTTGAAAGCTCCCATGCCCATACAATTGCTTCCTTTTTGAAGTAATCACCAAAGCTGAAGTTTCCAAGCATCTCGAAAAAGGTATGATGTCGAGCAGTGTGGCCAACATTCTCAACATCATTAGTACGTATGCACCTTTGTGCAGTAGTTGCACAAGGTACTTGCCTTGGAACCTAAGGATACCGCAAATTGGGGTGCGTGTGAAAGAGAATTCGTATGGATTTCGAATCAATGAAGATAAATTCTTGTGTGCTCCTGGAGCAAAGAAACATCTATATATATACCACGTATGTTCATTAATAAGCTATAAATGTTTCTAAAGAAAGCTGCTGAGCATACAAGATTTTCTCGAACAAATAACAGTAAAGAGAGATGGAAATACATGAGGGAGGGCCAGACCTTCCCGAGGAATATAGGAGGACCTTGTGGCCGCGGGAAGCATAAAACTTCAGGAATCTCTGCCGTATAGAATCCCCGCTCGCTAAACTATCCAATTCCTTCTCCTTCTCTGCTAGCGGTTGGGCCTGTGATGGTGATGCTGCTGCTGCTACTATTGCTGACTCAAACATAAAAACACATGAAATTCAATGAATGCTTACTACAATCATATTAATTCAAGATACCAGCACAAAGTTTCAAATAGAAGACCTACCTGAATGTGCCATTGGAAATAAGGAATTGTCAATTGCGAAGGGAGGGGACCTAGGCATGTATTTAGGCTCAACTAATAATCCGACATTAAACTAAAGATGCGCTTTAATTTATTGCTAAACAAATGAAAACTAAATCAAATCTCTTGAAATTTGAAATTATAAGAAATCCTATCCGTTACCATTAAAGAAGATCCTACCTGGCTAAAGGTTAATGGCCCTATACTTAATGCCTATGTTTACAAACAAGATCATATAGTCAACCAAATTTTCATTAAAACAAAGTCAACAATTAATTGTAGAACATATTAGAAATTCTAACCTAAAGAACCCATGAAAAGCTTTAAATAAATCTTACCTGATTCAGTCCTCGTGCTTGTGAATGCACGAAAGTGTGTGAGACTGTGAGAGAAAGAGGGTATGGCTCCTGCTACAATGCCAAAATCGCCAGAGCCTGCACGAGTGGGAATGGCGCGTTTCCATTTTGGATGCTTTTTTGGCTCCCTCTCTCCCTTTGAATCAGCACGTAAATATCTTAGAACATAACCAAGCTCACCCTCAGTCGTCAGTTTAAGCACATCAATACAAGAGTCTCTAACAACATAGAGAGGAGCTGAATTCTAAAATTTTGAACAAGCATGCACACTCAAAACTCCTACCAAAGCAAACACAACATAACTTCGCAAATCAGAAATCATAAAAAGACAACGTGCTTATATAAAAATTCAACTACGGAAGCAGAACAGAACCTCAAGCGGCGGAATGAGAGGAGTGCGGCTGGGGAAGCAGAACGGCGGAACGGAAGAAGAACCGGTTGACGAATGCAGCGGCGGAGGGGAACCGAACAGGCTCAAGTGGCGGAGGGGGCGAGCGCGAACAGAGAAGGGAGTAGAATCTGAATTGGTATCGGAGATAAGAGTGACGTCAGTGCTGGGAACTGGGAAGGTGGGATAAAATTAACGTGGATAAGAATTTATTATTATTATTATTATTAATTTAAAATAAGTACGGATTGATTTTTGAATAAATTAATTATTTTTTCATCTTTTTAAAAAATATTTTTTTTAACTGACAAAAATTTGAATAGACTTTTTACAAAAAAAAATTAAGTATAAAAAATATTTTTTACTTTTGGCATAAAATTAAATTGATTTTTTGTCTCTGTATATCTATCTTATTCTTGTAGATAGGTAGTCAGGTGTTATTTCTCCATTCATCTGACATCTTCTTTTACCTTAAAATATCATTAAAAAATTTGGTTAACCAATTGGTGCCTTTCTCTCTAAGGCCCTTCCACACTTCAATAAGAATATTATCGGGTCCTACTGCACTGTCAGTTTTCATCTACTTTAGAGTCTCTTTTACCTCGAAGTCTCGAATCATTTGATAATAGTCGAAGTTTTGATCTTCTTCCCTCGTGCATAACCCACCAAGGTTCGGAATAATCTTCTGTCTTTCATTAAATAATTCGTAGAAGTAGTTCTTTCACCTTTTATTAATCTTCTCATCTTGAGACAAAACCTCTCCATCTTTATCCTTTATGGATTTAAAATGACCCAAGTCTCTCGTTTTTCTTTCACGGCTCTTTGCGATTCTATATATACCTTTGTCTCATTCTTTCGTTCTTAAAGACTGGTAGAGACTCTCATATGCTCTTGTTCTTGCTTCACTTACAACCACTTTTGTCTCTTTCTTAACCGCTTTATATTTTTCTCAATTATTTGCATTGCGGCACAAAAATCACTCTTTAAAGCACTCCCATTTTACCTTTATATTGTCTTGTACACTCGCATTTTACCAGTAGGACTCCTTGTCTTTTGGTCTTATTCCTCTAAATTCACCAAAATTTTGTTTTGTTGTTCTTCTAATAACTTCTGCCATCTCCCTCTACATCTCCTCCGCGCTTCTATCTCTTTCCCACTTTGCCTCTTCTCCTACCTGTCTTAGGAAGCTTCTTTGTTCCTCACCTTTCATCTACCACCACCTTATCCTTAGGTTTTTCGTATGATATTTTTTTCTCAATTTTTACTCAACGCAAAAATGCATGACAAGCATCCTATGTTGTGTTGTTAAACTCTATCTCAAAATAATTTTACAATTTAATGCAAAAAATTTTGGTGGACTCTCCTCAACAAGAAGAAGTCGATTTGAGAGCTTGTCATGCCACTCCTATAGGTTATAAGATGTTTGTCTCTCTTTTTAAAACATGTATTTGTGGTGAGAAGATAAAAAATTGAGAAAAAGTTCAAAGTAATTTTACTCTTGGTATTGATCACCCCGAAACTATGACTTTTGTAAATACTTCCATATCAGTCACTTCTCTTTCAACATGACCATTTAAATCACCTCCTAAGAAAATCTTATCTCTCGAAGATATGTCTTGAACCAAACTCTCTAGATCCTCCCAAAACCTTATCTTGTATTGCTCGTTCGAACCCACTTGCAGTGCATAGACACTAATCATATGAAAAGTACCTTCTTCCACCACAAGTTTGATAGAGATGATCCGATCACCCACCCTCTTGACATCTACTACGTCATTCTTCCACTGCTTATCCACGATAATACCTACCCCATTCATATTCTTCACATTTCTTGTATACAAAAGTTTGAAACCGGAGGTATCCAACTCTCTAGCCTTCGCGCCGACCCATTTTGTTTCCTATAGGTACATGATGTTAATCTTCTTCCTTGTCATGGTATCCACGACCTCCATGGATTTTTCTGTTAGAGTGTCTATGTTTTATGTCCCAAATCTCAATCTTCTGTCGCTCTAACCTTTAAGTTTACTTTTTTTCTTTGTGAACTAGCTTATTTACCCTCATCCGTCACGAAAACACGGAAACCCTTACTCATTTAACACTACACCCGGGCACCGATGCAACAGCTCTTGCTCATTTGACACTGTACGCGAGCCATACATCATGTTGCTTTCGGACAATGATCTAGCTTTTAGCGCAATAACGTCTTTAATCTATGTCATGAAGATTCGACTAAGTTTTTATGTTGGCTGTCGAAAGCTTAACACAACCCTCCTCCTTTATCCAGGTTTAGAATCGGTTATGTACCACAGGTGCAGCATAAATAGAGTTAACAATTAGCAAATTAACAAGTTCACAATAATAGTCAAAATAATCAACAGAAAATAACTGAACAATTAAAACAAAGATCAACACCATAGGAAAATTACACCAAATTAACAAATTATAATAAAATATAAGAACAATAACAACACCAATTAAAATTTAAAAGAAAACAACGATAGTAGAAACAACTAAAAGTTACACCGCAACAATACCAATAATTATATCACAATAACATAATAAAAAGTTACACACTAGCAACAAACTTTTTCAAAGATTAACAAGGATTATTAAGATTTCAGACTTTCAGCACAGTACAAAAAAACAACAAACAGAATACAACACAGCAGCAGTGAGCAGAACTAATCATTCGACAATTCAATCTGAGTAACACTAGCAATAGCAGAATCCTAAACCGAAGAACAAAGAATCAAGAACAAAAGAATAAAAAAAATCGAAGAAACAAATCTAAGTAGCACTAGCAGAATTGTAAACCTTCGTTCTAATGTCTGAGCACTCTGAGCAGAGGGGCAAAAGTGCGACGGAGACAAAGGCCAGGCAACGAGCACGACTCGAAGACAGTGGTGGGTTGGAAGAGCTGCGGCTGAGCAAACGAAGGGTAGACTCCAAGACAGCTTGAGGAAGAAGCTGCGATTGGTGGGTTGAAAACTTCGAGCACCACGACCAGACGAAGACAGTGGTTCCTGAGTGCGACAGACGACAGCAGAAGCGCGACAGAGCTTACAAAGACCAAGGAATGACGTCGAGCTCGAGGAAGAAGGTGCGATTCTCGAATGAGGAATAAGAGCAGACAACCAGACGACGACTGCGTTATCCGGAGCGCGACGGATGGCGGCAGTCCTTGCGCCAGTGGTGGGGAAGCTATGGGGAAGCTCTCTCTCTCTCTCTCAACGTTAGCATTTCTTGTAAGCCAGTCAGATTTAGATTCGGTCCAACTGATTGGTTTTCGGCCAGTTCAGTGGTTCATGAACGATTTTTAAAATAGTGGGTTTTTCCTTAAGACTGAACCCATAGATATTCGATTCACAGCTAGACCGGTTCAACTAACCAATCTGGTCCGGTTTTTAGACTCATGGTGATTACATATTAGGTTTTCATGACATCGTTTGCTGGGGTTTTTTTTTTTAAAATAAAACACATGACTCGGTCCGGGTTTTTTAAATAAGTCGGGTCACCAGTTCTCAACAAAACCGGACGGGTCAATTCGATTTTTTTTAGTCTAATGCAGGGAGGGTTTAACGAGTGGCTCAATCCAATAAAGTGACTAAGTGACCAGATTTCAGTCAAATCGAGCAGGTCGAGCTAGATTTGATAACTATAGACGTAACTACTAATTTAGTATTTAAAAGATTCAAATGCTGATAAAAAAAAATCTTAAAAGATGTTATGGACAAAAAATTCCTAACAACTAAAGACCTCGAAAAGTGTTGGAAAAATTCAAGTTGTTTACTTTCCAATAAAAAAGTTAGTGGTGAATATTAAGGTTGGAACCAGTGGCATTTGATGACATTAAGAGCTTTGGATAAATAACCAATGTGTTGAGATTGGTCAAGTTGATAGATAATGAGTTATTTTGCCACTCACATTATATTAATGTTTTTAAGTTAAAATCTTCTTATCTTTATAATTGTAAATTATCTTGCCTTCATTATTTTATTATGTACAATTCCTTTCATTGGTGCCATAGCAAAGACCTTTCTTAATAGATTTGACATGCTTTTAACCAGGACACTATAAATTAAATTAAACAGCTGTATACAATATATCTATGTAAAATAGGGTATGATTCTCCAAATTATTCGTAGCAATATTGCTTCAAAGTTCAAACAATTTCAAACAATCATTTTCACTGTTGAACAAACTTTGCTGGCTTCATGCTCCAAGCATTTAGTTTTGAGATGCAAACATTCTGTTTTCCATTGTTAAAGACATAAAGATGAGCATCCTTTTCAGTAGCCAACAAGGGATAAACTCTGTTTGTGATACAAACTCTTCCTTTCTCTCCAAAACTCTCTATAATCGACCCATCAATCTACATAACAAGAACACAAAGAGGAGTTATATATCAAATAAAAATAATAGTTTTACACGTACATTTAATTATGTAATGTTACATTAATAAAAATAATTATTTTTTACATTAATCGTACGAATGATTATCTAAAGAAATGAATATAATTAGATAATTATATAAAATATTTTTCACTAGCAGTATATAAAAAAAAAAACATAGTAACATACGTACCAAGGTTCTAAGTGAAATTGCTTTGAGATTGGAATCTATGGCAAAGATAGTTGCATATGTGGTTTTATGAACGTCTTGCCTCAATGAAGACCTGTAAATAAATTGCAGAAAATTCTCATATGTCAACAACAAAGTATTGTTAATTGAAATTCAATCTTAAAAATATAAAGATGAAAACAAAAAGTTGTAAGTTTTATATTTGTTCTCTAATAAAAAACACAGAGAATAAAATTGTCCCTAAATATTTAAAATAATAAATAAATTTCATCCAACACAATTCAAAAATTGATACTATATTTATTCTTTTTTTTTTAAAAAAAATTTGACACATGTGTACCAAAAAATTTAGTTGGGACAATAGGATAATTATTATTAATTAACCCAGTAAGATCAGTGCATTTATTTTGTATTTATTAAATAAAAATATTTAAAATTTTTTACTAATAATAATAATAAGTTTATTATATATGTTCTAAAAACACATATTAGCTAAATCATTATTATTAATTAACCTGGTAAGATCAGTGCACATGAGACATGAAAATCCATTGGAAGTTCTAAAGATTGTGAAGAAAATTGCAGTTTGCTCTGTAAGATCCTTTGAAGCTAAAGCCAGTAAACCAAATGGGCCTATTATGCCACTTCTTGATGCATATTCTTTATCACTACACACTATTTGGGGATCAACTTCTTTTGAATCTAACCATTCTGCACTTTCCAGTTCAGGTAGTTCAAACACTACTTCTACATCAGCCTTCAAAGACCAAACAACAGAAAATAAATGAAATAAGTAATAATCTTTTTTGTTAAATATGGAAAATGATTGTTTTATATGAAAGTTTCATTATATTTTAATATGTAAATCTTAATGAGATATGAAAGATGAGGGCATTGATGGATGGAAAATTTGTACATGGTTAAAGTTATACAAAAAGAGTCAATAATCTTAATTTTGGAAAAAAGAAAAAAAAGTCTACAAAATACAAACTTCGCCTTTAAATTTTGGAAAACAAAATTTGACTTTAAATTACTCATTAGTTTTCTCTTTTTCCTTATAAAATCCATGTGTATTAGAGTAGACTACTTAATATATCTAATTTTGTAAACAGTGAGAGACTAGTTTAATAAGAAAATGCTAAAGAAATATATATATAAGTACAAATTTGTCAATTTTTTTTAATTTTGAGACTATTTTATTTTTATATTTTTTCCCGAAACAAAAATAAGAGTTTATTTTATGAAAAATGATAACGTTATACTCTCTTTTTTTTAAATAGAAAAAGAAAATAGCATTATTAAAATAGAAGTAACAATATCCATTTTCTTTTATATATATATATAATTTTGACATGAGAAAATTGAAAAAAAAAAGGCCTTTGATATTTTATATAGTCTAAAAATTCATCAATTTCACAAGAGAAAATTAACAATAAAGTGGCTTACCTGTGATGCAGTGATACCTGAGACTTGAAGAGTTGATCCAGCAACAAGTTTGTGTCCCAAAATACTAACTTCATTGTCGGAGTATCTAAGTGTCTCTAACTCTTCTATTGGCCACTGCATCAGCCACTTCCCATTTTCATGAAGCCACACTTGCCTTGGAATGCCCTTATATATATATATATTTCAATATTGATGCAAAATTATAATTATCTATGAAATCAAATATATTATTGACAAATTATCTAACTTTTTTAGATTAATTTGTTAATTAAAGTACCTGTAGACCAGCCCATCCTTTAAGAATATCATCTTGTTCTGTATCAAGCTCTTTAACCCATCCCCATAATACCCTTCTCTTCTTGGCATAGTCAAAGAATGATTTTGAAGCATAAAATTCACCATGGTCCAATTTCAAGTCCAAACTAGTCCCTGTAATTTTATTCTCAGCAACAAACTTGTCCTCATCACAAACATACTTACCTACCAAATAATGTTCTTGCTGTTTATTTTGGTAACTTATCTTCAACACATGCCTAATAACATCATTAGAATCTTGAACTGAAGAAGAATCTAAATCAACCCCATGCTTTGTACCATCAATTAAAACTGGAAAAAAATCAGGGCACTCACACATTCCAATGCCATCAATTACATAGAATTGATGATTATTAGGGCTTAATTTCCAATTAATAAAATCATCACTATGGTATAAAATTGCCTTCCCTAAATCACCATTTCTAGCACCAATTATGACCCTCCATTTTCCATCACTACCCTTCCAAGCTGTTGTTGGATCTCTAAAATTTTCTTGTTCAACTAATCCAATTGGGGCAGTGATTATAGGGTTTTGAGGGTGTTTGAATCAGTGATGATGAAATAATGAATTAGCAAGTGAAGAGGAATGCAAAACCATTGAGAATTTAACTATATATATGCAACTGGAAATTATTTTTATTAATGACTTGACTTCTTGATTGCCAGCAAGTTGGAATTTTTTAATTAAATGGTATTTTATCACTATTCAAATGGTGTTATTTGGAAATTCTTTTTTTATTCTGTGAGAAAAATGTTTTCATTCGTCAGGAAAAAAATTAATAATAATAACAATAATAATACATATGTTTCACTCCTTACAAAAGTTTATTTTGTTAAAAAGAATAAAAAAATACTGTTCGCACCTAGAAAAAATTTATTGTTAAAAAATAAAAAGAAAAAGAAAATCTTTTTTTTTTGCTTCTAAAAAACTCCAAATCCCAAATTTCTATAATTTTCGTATGCAATCGTCATGTGGACTAACCAATTTTTTAGCCTTTTAAATTGACACAGTATATTTTTAGTTTAATAATAAGACCTGGCCTTTATATATGTTTTAATTTTTATTCTTTTTTTTTTAAATAACCTTTATCAATGTTTAATTTTAATGTTATTGTGACTTTATTAATTTATGATTACATTCTTTGCATCTGGCATTTTTAAAGGTTTGTAAACGAGGAAAAGAGTAACACGAAAAGGTTGTGTTGTTTAATTTGAGTGGGAAATATATTATTTAGTGCCTTATTTTTTTTACTCAAGGTCTTAGACAAAATTTTCAAAGCTGATTAGTTGCATCAATCTCTTCTAGGAAAGATCATAAGCCTGTATTTTATGAATAACCCCGAAGACTCGAAACTCAAAAGTCTTCGAGTTGACTTCAATATATAATCTTGTATTTGCATAAATAGTGTAAAACATTTTATACAGTCGTGCAATCACAACTATTTTTTGACGACTATTCACGGTCAAAATAAGAGGAAGTATAAAAAGTCAATAGAATATTTGTACAATGTGTACAAGTTTAGGGATGTCCGATTCAGTATTAGAGATATAACTATTAGTGTTACATTTTCCTATCAGCTTAAGTTTTTGGGATGAGTAGTTTCATGACATGATTTCAGAGCTCTAAATCCGAAAGGTCAAGAATTCAATTCTTGGTGAACCCCAAAATCAGTTTAAGCTTATAAGTGGTTTTATGACATGAGATGTTTATTATCCTGTACTCGGATGGTTATTCTGGATAATATGGATGATGTTCATTTTTGGCCAAATAAATAGCCCATTGTATACATTGTATAAATATTCCATTGGCTCATTGTACACATTGTACAAATATTTTATTAGCTTCCTAACGAAATTCATATAAAAATAATTATTTTTCCTGATATAACATTATATAATTGGCTTGGATACATGTATAAAACAGTTTTATGCTAACAATACATCAAAATTAAATTCATCTAATAATAATTAAACTTTATTCTTGATACAGGTCAGATAATTACATTGATCATCAGACGACACAATCAAATTATTGCATATAAACAAACAATCAATAATGGACTACAAATTAAATAGTAGTTTTGCAAAAAAAATAAACAATAATTAGTAGTGAATATTAAAGATGATTAAATGGAAATGCTGTATGGAACACCCTTTCCAGTGAGTCCAGGCCCTGAAAAAGGCTTCAAAAGCTCATAAGGCACTAATCCAGCTCCATGCCTATTCTTCAAATCAATGTTACCATTCCTTGAATCAATGATCCCTTCAATCTCCTTCAATCTCTTATTAAACCTTTCGAATGATGATTTTATAATTGGATCCTCACCCCAAGATGGCTCCATAAACTGTCCAATGTACTCTTCATCAGGTGAATGATCAGAAAGCAAATTCAAGATGACCATAACCAAAAGTGCTTGAATTTGTGATGGAAAACACTCAAGTAAGGTTTGATCAGGATTGGTCATGAAATTTTCCCACTCTTCCAATGAAGGGTCCTCATCAGGCATTTTGATCCTAGCAATTGCAGGCCTATTAGGGAAATATCCACCATACATGTATTGTGCAAAGTTGACTGAAGCATGGTGTGCTGAAGCAACCCATGATATAGTGGTAATAATGTGAATGAGGTCTTTTTGTGTCTTGAGATTTGGCCACCATGGTTCACTAGACTTGTCACCATGACCAATGGTTATGATCTCATTCCACCATGATTGGAGTTCTGAATCAGATTCAATGGTGCTTGGATTTGGATAGTAATGGTTTACATAATCTGTGATCCATTCTTTGAGAGAATCCCATATGAGGAGACCATCATTTGCAAAAGGGTAATCTTCAATTGTTAGCTTTAGACCATGTGCTGCATTAGGATCTTCCACTGCCATTCCTCTATGGGAAAAAAATAAATAAATTATATCAAATAAATGAGTGCTGCTTATATAAAACGAATTCTGCTAAAGAGTCAATGAAATATTTGTACAATGTTTACAATGGACTGTTTATTTAGCTCAATATTAATTAAAAAATGAACATTTAGAATAAAATATTATTAATTTATCAAACACAATACACCTATACTATCCAAAATAACCATCCAGGTCGGATACCAGGAATAATAAACATCTAATATCCTATTGAATCGAACATCTAATTTAAAATACTTAAAATTAATCACACAAATTAATCCCCATTATATACATTGTACGATACATGTATTGACTCCCTGTATTTTCTCGTATAAAAATAAATTACATTTTCAACTTGTGTTTTTTATCCTCTTAAAGTATATTATGTAAATAGTTAAAAAAGAATTCAAATTCTCCATAAAAATATTGTCCTAGTTTTTATAGTTGTCAATTATTGGTTTTTAAGTTGTAGTTGAGGAAGAAATTATCACAGGAGATTTTTTAATAAAAAATGGTAATTTTAGAAGGGAAACAAAAGTCAAAAATTAATTAATAACAGCAAATCATACATAAATGATTTTTTAGTTGGTGTAATCATTAAAATAGGTGATTAGGATTTAGGAATGAACAGGAATATGGGTTATCTGTCTTTTGCACCTGCGAAAAGCTAGAGTAACTATGTGTCGCAAAAAAAAATCATGTTACTTTTTGTAATTGCAAAATATTTTTCATATAAGATAAAATTGTTTTTCGCAACCTATGAAAAGATATGACTCGTATAATATACTTTGAAAGTTTATTTTAATTGAATACACCAATAATTTTGAATCCACAGAAATCATACATTATTGTTATATATAAAAAAATAAAGTATTGTTTTTCCTCTTAATATTTGGGATAGGTTTTAAAGTTATTTCTAACATTTAAATTATCTTATTTAAGTTCCTAACATTTTAAAATTGTCCTGTCATTAATTGATCTATTAATGGAATTGACAGTGGAATAAAATTGAGATAATTTTAAAAGGTTAAAAATTTAAATAAGACGAAAATATTGGAAACAAAAACAATACATTATTCTTAAAAGAACTACAAAATCAAGTAAAATGATAATGAATTTTAACGAAATGAATTGCATTACTAATTTAAAATTTTTACTCATATTTATAGAATGACTAGTATATAAACTTTTAGGAAAGAAAAAAAAGAGTATGTGCATGTATAATAAAGTATAAATTATATCCTTTTGTCTCTGATATACCGAACTTTTTTAATATTTAATTTAATTAATTTTTATTTTTAACTTTTTAATAAAAAAATTTTCAATAATTTTAATTTTTTTACAAAAAATAATTACTTAATTTATTTTTAATTTTGCTCTTAATAAAAATAAGAGTAAAGTATCGTTTTTGTCCCCAACATTTGGGGTAAGTCCCAAAGTTGTCCCTAACGTTTCAATCGTCCTATTTAAGTCCCTAACGTTTCAAAACTGACTCAATGTTGTCCTGCCGTTAGGGATCCATTAACAGAATTGACGGCCGGACAAAATTGAGACGATTTTAAAACGTTAGAGACTTAAATAGGATGAAAACGTTGGGGACAAAAATGATACATAGAAATAAATTTTAATTTTATCTTTTAGTAATATCAATTTTTTACTATACATAGTATTCAATTATTTTTTAATTACATCTAAGTAAATTACACTTAATCATATTACTTTCATTTTAAATAAATTAATTTTTTTATAATTTTAATCTTAAAAATTTTTAATTATCATGAAATATTTGTAGAATGACTAGTATATAAACTTACAGAAAAGAAAAAATAATATATATACAATAAAATATAAATTATATCTTTTGTCTCTAATGTATCAAAATTCTTTAAAATTATAAAAAAATAAATTTATTTAAAAGGAAAGTAATGTGATTAAGTGTAATTTATTTAGATGTAATTAAAAAATAATTGAATATTATGTACAGTAAAAAATTAATATTATTGAAAGATAAAATTAAATTAAAATTTATTTTTATGTATCGTTTTTGTCTCTAACGTTTTTGTCCTATTTAAGTCCCCAACGTTTTAAAATCGTCTCAATTTTGTCCCGCCGTCAATTCTGTTAATGGATCCCTAATGGCTGGACAACATTGAGTCAATTTTAAAACGTTAGAGACTTAAATAGGACGATTAAAATGTTAGGGACAACTTTGAAACTTACCCCAAATGTTGGGGACAAAAACGATACTTTACTCTAAAAATAAATTCACTTAAAAAAAATAACTGATTAAGAGTAAAATTAAAAAAATAATTGAATAATTATCTACTATAAAAAATTAATATTATTGAAGGATAAAATTAAAAATAAAGGTTAACTAAATTAAATATTAAAAAATTTCGATATATTAGAAACAAAAAGTACGATCTATATTTTATTGTATATGTATCATATTGATTTTTTTTCTTTCACCAATTTATATACTGATCATTCTACAAACATTTCATAATGAGTAAAATTTTTAAGAGTAGAATTATAAAAAATAAATTTATTTAGAATGAAAATAATGCGATTAAGTGCAATTTAGTTAGATGTGATTAAAAAATAATTGAATAATCGTAAAAAAGTGATATTATTAAAGGATAAAATTAAAATTTACTTTTATGTATCTATCGTTTTTGTCCCCAACATTTTCATCTTATTTAAGTTCTTAATATTTTAAAATCATTTTAATTTTGTCCCGCCGTCAAACAAATCCCTAACAAAAGGATAACATGGATCCAATTTTAAAATATTAAAAACTTAAATAGAATTATTTAAACGTTAGGAACAACTTTAAAACTTATACAAACATAACTCTTAAAATATCTCTGAGGAGAGAAAGAAAGCTCAATGATGCCAGCTGCACTAATAAGAAGTTGTCGTGCAAGGGCATTGATCTCCAAAGTGTATCTCAAATGAGGATGCAATAATCTATTTATTGGATGCATTGCACTTAGTTGCCTCTTTGTTGCTATCACATATGGTTCCACTGAAGCATGAGTTCTTAACCAATGGCTAACAAGTTCATGAACTCCACAATCATGGGCAACTACATGAGCTTTTGCAAGCCTCCAAAGCCAAAGTTCAGTTGAAGAAGAAGAAGAAGGAGTGTACACTCTCTTCCATTGTCCATTGTTATTGATTTGTGGTCTAGTGAGCTCAATTGCAAGTGGCTTCAATGTTCCTTTGCTTGTTAGTGAGAATATAGTCCTTGATCCATACAGTGTTGTCCCTTCAATCTCTCTTACTTTGCTTACATATGGTAATAGTAAGTCATGGTAGTCCAACATGAACAACTTCTTCTCACTTATTGCCTATACTTATTAATTAAATAATATTAGCTTTTACTCATATTAATTATTTATATAATATTTCACATTAAATAAATACTGGTATTTTAATAGTTTTACCCGTTAATTTTAAGGTGCAAACTCAGGTGCCGTCAACTTCACATAAAATTGATAATTAAGAATTGTTAGATAAAAATTTAATCAAATCAGTTAAATTATTTAATAGTTCTTAACTATCAATTTCACGTAAAGTTGACTATACCTGAGTTTTTATCTAATCTTAATTATTATAATATTATTAATTACTTTGGATGGGTACCTGTTCAACTCTGCCATTTATTTGTGACTCAATGACTTCACTAGTAATAGCTGATTCTGGTGGACCATACACTTTGGGATCTAGTTTACTCCTCAATGGCCATTCCTAATTAAATATTCAAAATTTCATAATTAATTGTTTTTGCATGAATACATATAATATATACATGAAATAATTAATAAAGGCAGGGATAAACAAATTAAATATACCTTGATCAATTGGATGCTATATGGATTGACACCTGCCAAAGTCTCCCTAGCAAATTCCTCATCTGAGAGCCAGAAGAATTTGTCCCCTACAATTCAAAGGATTATTTCAAAATCATCTCAATAAATTCAAAGGTTTAGGATGCATCAATGCATTTTAGAATATGTTTGATTCGCATTTGTTTATATTTTATTTCTAGAAAAATAAAAAATAAAATTTTATTATTTTTACTGTTTTCATAATTATATCCATACAATAGAAATAAAAGTATATAGAGTAAACTACTAAAATAATATCCAAAAACTTACATTACTAACAAAAAGAATTTTAAAAAATAATAACAATAAATAAGTATTCGAAATATTTAATTAAAAATACGATTTCTAAAAAAAATTAAGATTAAATTTTGTTGCAAATTTTTATAATTATTATTAAAAAAATAAGATATTTTTATCCTTAAAATTTGATAATTTTATGTCAAATACTTTTTTTAAAGTTTTTTTATTATGAATTGTTACATTTTTTTGAAAAATAAAAGAAAAAATCTAGAGATCAAATTTTGTTCTTAATCTTTTTATGTATTTTCTAAATATTTATTCAAATGTTGTCACAAAAATTCAAACCAAATAAATAAGCCGTTTATTAAATACAAATTTTTTTTTATCATTTACGAAAAATATAATAATTATTGATTATTTTTGTCACATTTTTAAATAGAATCGTTATTTTGTCAATAACATCTTTCAATAACCTTTTTATCCGCGATTAAATCTTTCAATATCAAATTGACAATTAACCCAGACCATATATTAATATTGTACTTACTTTTAAATGGTTGTGGGGCATCAAAGTTCAAAAGATTGTCTCTGTGATTAGCAGGTTTGAAGAAAGTTGGAATGGCGTTTTGGATGATATTCAAAGCAGTTGCATGAAGAGGTGGTAACTCATAGCCTTCTTTGTAGAGAGAATCTATGTCCTCAAAGCTTGGAAATCCAATATTCAGGTTTGTGAAAATTGCATCCAAGGATTTTAAGACTGCACTTACACCTGATGATACTATGGTTTCTGTGAATTGCTTTTGCTTTCTTTCACCGAATTCTTCATCTCGAGGAACATAGAAACTTCCACTTCTCTTCTCTGATAAAGGATCTGTTTTCAGTAAAAACAAAAAAAACAAAAAATAAATTAGTTAGGTCATATATATTTTTTATATGAATTTTAGGGGTGCACATGACCCGATTCGGCTCGAATGTCCGACTCGATCCCAAACACTTTAGAAACTAATTTGGTGTGATTTTACCAGATTTAGAATTGGGTAAAGGTCTTAAAAATAAACCCGGTCATTATTTTGGGTCGGGTCCGAACCATAGCTCGGGTCACCCGGAGTCGGTTCAGTAGTCCGGTCATCATACACAATTAATATTTTCTATTATTAATGATGGATCATGACTATTTTTATATGGAATTTAAGTATTGTAAACTTTAATATTTTGTGTTATTAGTCATTATAAAACTATAAGTTAATGTTTTATATTTAGAATGCATAAGACTTTAGACTAATCCATAATATTGTGTTATTTGTATTGATTTAAATATTTGGTGTTATTAGACAATATTAGTATTGATTGTAGTTATATTTTAGTATTGATTGTGTTATACTTTAATTTTGAAGAATAGTTGGTTCTTGTTATATTTTTCTAAGTAAATATTATCATGTTAAATAATGATTGGAGTTTTAAAAGTTTGGATATTTTTATATGCTAGCTTACAAGAAGGTATCAATGTAATATAATGTTAACGGCGATTTTCACCCAATATAATTGTGGCCCGAAAGTGTATTAGTTTTATCAGGTTTAGGGTCGAGTTCGGGTCTAATAAATAGACCCAGTGTATCTTTCGGATCGGGTCTGGATCACATTAAACTCGGCTTCGCCCACTCATATAGGTATGCAACCTAATGAATTTGATATAAATGAACATTAAATATAAAACAGTTTTTCATGTATATTTTATTAGTATATAATATTATATTAATAAAAATAATTAATTTTTTTATTAACGATGTGAAAAACATTCAAAGAAACAGATACTAATCTATAAAATATTTTACATTATATCAGTATAATAAAATTAAAATATTTGTTTTTTAAACTGTATAAATTAGTAAAATGTCCCTTTTAGCCCAATTTTGTTCCAACGGTCACTGAATTCTACTATACGACAGCCACTGTAAAAATAAAAATCTAGTACTACTTCTGAATCTGAATCTCTGGAAAAACCTTTCCACTTTTTCAATTTCTTCATCTTTTTTAAAGAAAGGTCGCTCGTGCGGGTTTTCCCTTCAAATAAGGAAGGGGTTGTGACTTGAGACCGTAATTTAACACCACCAATCAACAACGACAGCAAAGAACCAAAGAAGAAGACGAAGAAAGTAAGAGCTTCAAAATCATTGTGCCTCTCTACTTTGCAGTTACATTGAATGCGTAGGAGTGAGTCATGGGCGAGTCAAGTGACTCACTCTCCATTGACATTGATTTGATACCTTTAGGTGGAAAGGTAACGGTTTTTCTAATTGCATTTTTAGATTCTACCTTTTCAGTTTTCATTTGTATAATAAAAGAGTGGAATTTTGTAAACTAAACATTAACCAATTGGAGAAAAACCTAGGACAAATATAAAAGCGACATGGTACATTTATTATTGTATGACATACATACATCTACTTTATTAATTCATATTATTAGATATTTTGATATAATTTCTACTCCAATAAAAAAAAATGGGATACCTTTATTAGAGTGAGGCCTACCAGTGCGACACCTTCTTGGATAAGGATAGTGTTTAGAACCACCAAGAACAGGTCTCTTGAGTTGAATGGAGAGGTCAGGGTCACCAAGGTCATTGTACACATCATAGTCATATATTCTATCTCTGCTCTTTCTTTCTCCTTCTCCATTCCCTCTTAGTTCCCCCAATTCCTCTTCTCTCAGCTTTCTCAATCCTTTTGGTGTTTCTGATGGTAAATAACACTGTGTGTGCATGTATTTTTATTTTACAAACACACATGTTTATATATAGGTTAATTAATTAATTAATTGACCCTACAACCACTTTTTTAATTTAATTATAATTATAAATTTAATTTTGATACATTGTTAATGTAAAGTAGTTTTATACGTACACGTAATTACTTAATCCTATATTAACAAAAATAACTATATTTCACATTAACTGCATTAATAGACATTAAAAAAAGCGGATGTGATTATACGACTATGTAAAACGTTTTACATTATCATCAGTTAATCAAAATTAAATTCTTATAACTACATGTATAAAAGATTTGGTAAATTTTAAGTATACAAAATAAAACTTATTAATGATAAAAAAATAATTATTTAATATTATTTAATTTTTTTTATCTAAAGGATTATTATTCTATTGAATAAACTATTATTTTTTACCATGAAGCATCTAATTTAAGAAGAAAGGTTGTGGGGCTTTCATTTTAGAATAATTAACATGGAAATTAAATTTTAGGTAGTGTAAAGTTTTCAATCACAAACATGATAAATAAACATTCTTAATTAAAATGCAATTTTACTATTCTAACCTTGTTAGAGAAGAAGACTCTCTTATTAGAAGCCTTATCATTATTCTTGGGTTGAATCCATGAATCACATGTGAAGTTTAAAGATCCATTATTATTGTGGAAACCATCAATTACTATACTCTTCAGAAACAACTCTTCATGTTGCTCATTTTCAACAAGAACAGCACCAACTTCACCAAACTCTGGTGGAACTTCAAATGAGGCCTCATAAAGAACTTCATTATTTTCATTTTCATTTGTCTTGTGCACATTATAACCTTTTATGGTGGTCCCTTTCTCTGAGTTCACCTCTTCATTCATAGAAACCAAAGGTTATATTATCAGAAGGGTAAAACCGTAAAAACAAGAGAGTTGCAAATTAAAAGTTTTTTTCTGTTTTGATGAAAAAAGATAATCTAAAAAAATTATGCAAATCCAAAAATATAATTTCTTGCATAAAAAGATGTATTAAAAATAATAATTTCATGACAAATACAAACAATAAGAAAGACTTCTATCCTTATTTGGGTAACCTAAGACTTCTCTCTCAGTGAAGCCATCAAATTTCATCTCCA
>NC_029777.3:107255640-107268692 GCF_000817695.3 Arachis duranensis
CCCCCCCCCCCCCCTCTCTTTTTTTCAAAGAAAAAGGCATAAGCAGGTTCACACATTTTGCTATGAGATATGATCAATCTATGTATTTTTCTTTATAATACTATTATTCCAATGCAATAATCATTTCATTTCCTCATAAAAAATAAAAGCAACTCAACTATTTAAGGGGGGAAGAATAGGAAGGAATAATGGAAGAAATCATTTACCAAGTGTAAATTAAAGAAAACCAATAATAATAATAATTATTCATAATGAATCCAATAATATAATTGATGCAAAGAAAGAAGCAAAGAAAGTTGGAGTTACTTGGATTAAGATCATTGCTCACAAGCTCCAAAACAAGTTTTTTGCCAACCAATTCATCAATCCCATCAACAACTCCATTTAGAAGACCACCACCATTTTGTTTTAAGGTCACAATGGCTTTCACCCTTTGAGAAGATTTTGTGTTGTTGTTTCCATCACTACTCGCCATAACAACTTTGCTTCTTGAAGGAAACACACCCCACACCCTTTTGCTACCACCTTTTTTTTCAATTCCTTTGTAATAAGTTCTTAAGGAAAAGTGATGAGAGTTTATATGTACTTGCATTATTGTATGTTATTGTTATTAGTTCTTCATGCCGTACGTACCAATTATGCATATATAAGGGCGAAGGTGCAATCTTTATCGGTTTGTGATTGGTTAATTAATAATACTAATTAACCAATTTAAGTTTATTAAGTGATCAGCTCATTCGTCGAGTTAAATAAGTGTCGGAGATTCGAATTTCATTTTGTGTATGCAACAATCCATTAGTCAGCAGCAAATTTTTAAATAGAACTCAAATCTACAATAAATTAATCATTGATATGTCGAATTAGAGGATACTGTGGACAATAAAAAAAATAATACTAATAAAATATTTGAAGAAATATATATTTTTAGAATTTAGGTTGTGTAGCTCATATACGTACTTAATTATCTTAAATAGTCAAATAAGGCAACTCTACTACGTTTGGTCTAAAATAACTGTTAATTATTATGCATATTAATAGAAAAAAAGTGAATATAATTTTATAAAATTTGAAAGTGATTTGATATATTATTATCGTACCATATTATTGTGACGCACAATAATATATATCGGCTTGAAAATACAAGTAAATACTAATACAATTATTATATTAGATAATATTTGAAAATATTAAGAATATGTTATGTAATTATTTTTTAAAAAAAATTAAATTGATAAAAGAAATAGATAAATTATTATATTTTTTAATTTTTTTATATAACTTTTTTAATTTTTGATTTATTTATGCTATTTTTTTATTTAACAAAGTTGGAATTCTAAATTTTTAAGTTATAAAAATTTTAATATTATATCTTAAATTTTTTTTTAAAATATTAAGATAAAATCAGACTTCATCCCCTCTTTTTTTTCCTATGGTGAAACTTTTGGGGCCCATGACATTTGACAAGTGCTAATAAACCTAATTCATAGTATTTGCTCATTATATCATTGGATATATTCGGTGTCTTAATCTCTAATTTGGGGACCATTAAAGCCGGCTAGGTTTAATTTGTAATTTTTATGGTCAATAACTGTGTAGCGATAAAATACAATTCATCGCACGCTGTACAATCCAAAGAAAGCCATTCAATTTCAATGCTTTCAAACTAAACTTGTATACTACATTGCCCCCAACGATGGAAACAAAAATTAAATATCGCTTATTGGACTCAAAAACAACCTATGATGGCTCATATTAATTTCATGCTACGTGTATATTACTAACAAATTTTGTGTGTGTTATACGATATGGGTAGCGTGTTTAGTTACTCAAGTTAATTTAATTTAGACTTTTGTCACATTTGAATTTTAACACACATATATATCTTTGTTTTTTTGAAATAAAAAGTTCAAGACGGAGCATTTAAAAAGTTTAGAGTTATAATATAAACACTAAATAAAAAATCGTAGTTATTTTAGGCATTGTCATCAACAACTAGACAGAATAAAGTCAATTTACTCTTTATAGCTCCTAATTGATTTGGTAATAACTTCCGCAATGCATGTTTCTTAATTCCTGAAAATCCTGGTATTCATTTCCAACCACGTATTCCAAATGATAGCAAAAAAAAATAATCAGCCACTTATTATGTTCGACTCGTTTTACAGGAGCTTCTGTCCAACTCTCAAAGTGTTGCTTAATGGTTTCTGGAATAGACCAAAATTTATTATAGACGTATAACCAAGCATATCACACCTGCCACGTGAATTCACAACTAATAAATAAGTGGAAATTATTCTCAATTTCTTTTTTACATAAAACATAAATTATATCCTTGTGATCAATAATATCCAATCTAATTAATCTTTTCTTAATATTGACCCTATCAACTAACATAAACTAAGTTAATAGTTCAACTTTTAGTGGTACTAATCCTCATATATATATATATATATATATTCTTATATCATAGCGAGATCATACCCAAACGTAACCTTAGGACTTAGGTTTTACATAGACTCGCACAACATTAATTATATAATGTGTGTAGTATAATGTATCTTAAGTTTTTTTCCCTTGTTCTACACAAGAAGTTACAAGGTAGAAATGACTAATTAGAAGGTGAGGCCTAATGATTTTGAATTGATTTAAGAACAATTATAAATGATGCTAATTATAGTTTCCAAAAATATATATGAATAGATAGAGAGACAAAAGGAAAATAACAAAGAAACTAAGAATAAGAGCTCAATCGTATTTATTTCCGTCATAAAATTAATTATCTCAAATGATTAAACTAACAAGGAGAAACTATAAATAATTATATTAATATATTTCTCGTGTAAAAACTGAATTTTGTATAAGTCTTTTTTTTAAATATATTTATCTTATGTTATTTTTTTTGAGTCAGACAAATTTTAAACTTTTTGTCATAAAAGTTTTGATATTATATCGTAAAATTATTTTTTAAAAAAATTTAAATTTAAAAAAATACATATATAAATAATTATATCTCTAACCATTCATATATACATAATAATTAGTCTTAGCTATAGACCTACTTAAGAAGAAGGGGACACTTTTTCCACTAGTCTTGCAATAATAATAATATATTATTTCTGTAAAGTATAGATTAAAACGTGTTATTGAATTATTGAACTAAAAAAAATTGGATTAATAATTAAAAATAATAACAAAAATAATAAATTCTAATAACTCTCTAACATTTTTTAATTATTATTTAGATATGTTTTTTTTATTTTGGGTTGCAAAAATTAATGTTGTTTTTTTTTTTGAATGATGGCAGGGCATCTTGGTTAGTTTTACTGACCTTTTTTTTACTGTTTTAGGGTAGTTTTATGCATTTTCTTAGTAAATAAGAAAGTTTTAGATGAAAATACACTTACACCTTGATTCAAGCAATTATTGTGAACTTTACAGGATTTTATGAGGATTAGGCAAGAATTGAATGATATAATTGATGATGCATAATCTCATGACTTGGAACAGAGCTTTGATGCACTCTAATTGCTTGATTTCAGGATAAAGGAAGCAAGAAGGAACCACGTTAGCAGCCACGTTAATCTAATTAATGTGACCACTAACGTGGAATGGGGACAAGCTTGTAGCGTTAATGGAAAAAGTGATCGCCAATAACGCCTTCGAAGCTATCATAGCCCACGTTAGTTGCCACGTTAACTATATTAACGTGGTAGCTAACGTAGAGGAGGAAGAGGAGCTCCAACGTTAGTGGTAAAAGTGATTGCCACTAACATTCCACAAAGGCACAATGAAGCCACGTTAAGAGTCACGTTAATCCAATTAACGTGAACTCTAACGTGGGATAAAGAACCAATCACCAACGTTAGTGACACTCACCTTTGTCACTAACGTTAGACCAACCCAAGAGTACCCACCTTAGTGGTCACGTTAAGACCACTAACGTGAGAGATAACGTGGAGCTAAGCATGATAAGCCAACGGCAAGTTTTTTAACAGCTTTATGTATTTTCAAATATACTTAGGCTTGGTTTGATAAAATTTTTTGAATAGGTGATTGTGTTTTTTAAAAGTTTAAGTTTTTCATTTTATGTTTAATAAATAAAAAAGATCATGTACTTGTATTTGCAGCTTTTGAAAGATGAAGATACTTTTGAAAGCACCTAAGATAGAGCTTTTTAAATTTAGCTTGTACTTTTCAAAATCTAAAAGTTTATTATAACCTTATATGTTAACTAATTTTCAAATTTAATACTTGCATTGATGTTTATTATAGTATTTTAAAATTTTAAAAGCTATTTTACCAAATACAATTGTTGTTGCTTGTGTTTATTAAAAACAATTTTTAATTTGATTTACCAAACATAAATGTTACAACTTTTAAAAAATTATATTTTAAAAGTTAATTTTTATACGCTACTTTTAAAAAGTAAAACCTTTACTAAATTAAGCCTTAGAACTCATCACTGACTAAAGTGATCCTTACTATAAGTGTTCAAATCCAAACTGAACCAAATCAAATTGCTTATTCAATTCAATTCAAATTAATCGATTAAAATCGCACTAATTTAGATTTGATTGGATTCTATTTTGGTAAATCGCATGGATTAGATTAGATTTAAGATTTACCTTTTAAAACCGATCAAATCAAATCTAAAATGCACAATAATATACTAAATATTATTATTTAATTATTATCATATTTATAATTTTAATTATAATACGTTAAATTTGTTATATATTTTTATATATTCATATATTATTATTATTATTTAGTAAAAATGTTATGTTTAAAATGATATTTATTTCTTTATTTTAACTAACTTATAATTTTATGTCTATTGTTATGTTATTGTTTGTTTTTTAAGATATTATTAAAATTTGTCATGTCATTATTAGAAATTTAAAATTATGTGAAGATTTATTATATATATTTAATTTTTTTAACTTATAAAACTAAAATCTAATCCGCTCCAAACTATTTAAAATTGGATAAAATTGGATTGGATTTTCTAAAAAAAAATATCCACTCCAAAGAATAATTCTCCACGTACAAACATTTTTTTATATAAGTCTTTACAAATCATTTATATTAACGCGCTTCGAATTGTTACTATACATTTTTCACTGCACCTTCTTCTTCTTTTTGCTGCACGTTCTTCTTCCTCTTCCTATTCTTCTTCTTCTTTTCTTTCGTTTCTCGCCTTCTCTTTCTCCTTCTTCTTTTATGTGCTTTTCTCTCTGTTTTCTTTCTTTGTTATTCTCAATTTCCATTGTTTTTTGATATCAAGCTCTGAAATCGTTTTTGAAGAAGAAGAAGCAGCAGAAGATGAGTTGGAGAAAGAAAAAGAGTTCTAAATTATGCATAAGGTGTACTTCAACGAATTTTTGATGTATTTCTTAAATCATTTGGGTGTATTTTTGTAATCCTTTGGGTGTATTTCTATAATTGTTTGGGTGAATTCCTGTAACCGTGTGGGTATATTTCTGTAATTATTTGGGTGTATTTCTGTAATCGTTTTGGTGTATTTTTTAAGTTCCATTATCTTCAAAATGATTTCAAAGCTTGATTTCAGAAACCATGAAAATCGAAAAAAATGAAGCAAGAATACCAATGATAAACGCAGGTAAAACAACAAATGAAAAGGCGACTCGTTTTCATGGAAGAAGAAGAAGAGTCGTTCATAATGTATGGTAAGTAGCGCGCTTTAGAAACAGGAAGTGGTTGAATAACGTGTGTATATTTATTCTTTTTTTTTTTGTTTCCCACGGTATCTCCCAACCCGACATGACAAGGACTAATCCGCCGCGGTACTGAGCTCCATTTAAGGATTTGCCGCTGGTCAATGGGTTGCTGCATGCACAAGGCGGGATTCGAACCCCCAACACTTGCTTAAGCGGACTAGTGAGCTAACCACTAGACCAACTCAACTTTGTTGCGTATATTTATTCTTAAATATGGAAGTAATGCGCGTGTATTTTATTAGGCTTGTGCCAACTTATAAAATTTGTAAGTCAAAAAAATTTGTATGTGTAACAAACCTCTACTCCAAAATCAAAATCACACCATAAATTAAATAATATAAATATTTAAATCAAATAAATTTTTTACTCAAAATCTATCAAAATCTTACCGCAATCACCCTTAATCCTCAATCACATGGACGGTAGGAAACAATCTCAGGTTTCCATATTTTCATGTCATCAACTATACATGTCAATTATTTTAGACTATTCTTAGAACTTTTTTTTTCTGTGTGCGTGTGTGTGAGGTTTTTTTTTCTTTCTTAATTTTCATATATTCTTCTAGCCTACAACCACATTAGCTTCTAGTCTTAAAAAGTCATTAAAGAAGGTCGGGTCTACCATTTTAAACTTCACAATATTGAAGTCGGTCATCTGTCTAACCTGAAAAACGTAGGAAAAGGGTGTACGTATTTAATATATTTAATATTATTAAGTTTTTATGAAACATATTTAATATATACCTTTTTTAAAAAAAATTAATTATTAAAAATATATTTATTTATATATTTTTTCTGTTAGATAAAATTTTTAAAAGAAATAATTTTATAATATTTAATAAAAATTTATATGACCAAAAATTTTAAAATACGATTATTATTATCTCCAAAAAAATTACCATAAAATAAATAAAAAAATTATAAAAAATTACCCAAACAAAAGAAAAATATTTTTTTGTTAGAGATATAACTATTGGTGTTACCTTCTCCTATTAGCTTAAGTTTTAGGATGAGTGATTTCATGATATGGTATCAGAGTTCTATGTTCAAAAGATCAAGAATTCGATCATTAGTAAATTCCAAAAGTGAAAAAATAACATAAAGCAAATAAAAGAGAAACCCAAAAAGAGGCTCTTGTTTGAGGAGGAGTGTTAAAAATATAATCATTAATATTACCTTCTTGCATCAGCTTAAACTTTTGGAACGAGTGATTTTATGACACGGTATCAAAATTCTATATACGAAAAGTCAAGAATTCGATCCATACCATAAGCTGATAGTTATATTCCGTTGACAAGTTTTTTTTTTTTGGTGACTATTACATCGTTGCCAAGTCACCAAATACTACCCCTAACCAAGAAGTAGTAGCATATTCAAAAACATTGGAAAATTAGATGATACACAAAAAAAAAAAGCGATCACTCAACAACAAAACTAACACTAGACTCCTATTTTTTCCACAATATACTTCCCCCCTATTGAGATTTTGCCATTTTTCCATGTATGAAAATTCTTCAAACTCTGCCATTTGAAAATAAAGAGGGTTGACCTTATCAATCAAGTTTTTTTTTAAAAAAAATTTTGGGTAGACATATTAAAAATATAATTATTTAAAAATATAATCGTTTATGTACATCTTTTTATTTGTTGAAATAAAAAAATCATAATAAAAAGAAAATAAATAAAAAATAGATGGCCCATAATTATGATGCACGAAAATTTTTCATTTTTCCGCCTCCTTAAATATGTATTGTTTAAATAACGAATTTTGCTTATTTAATGAATCGGATGAAAAGAAGAAGCTAAGATTTGTCTTGGAAAAATATTTTTTTTTAGTTTTTTAATGAAATAAGTAAACTAAAAATTTAGACAAATTCTTATTTTCGAATATAATTTAGAGCCTATTTGAATAGGTTCATCCGTAACTTTTTTTAACTTTTAATTTATGAAAGAAAAAGTATAGAATGTGTACAATAGTGGTTTATGGAGTATTAGAGATATAGCTATTAGTGTTGCATTTTTCTATTAGCTAAAACTTTTAGGATGAATGATATCATGACATGGTATTAGAACTATAGATCCGAAAAATCAAAAATTCTGAATAGTATTTCTAACATGACTGATTTTAGTGTATATATAGTATAGTTCAAAGTNTTTAAAAATTAATTAAACTTTTTATAAAAATTAGATTTTATTGCTTGCCATTTGATAAAATGTATTTTCCCGTTTAAGTAAATGAATATTGGATTTGGATATGCATGGTTTGATGTGTTCAGCACTGAATTAGAGGGGCTTCAAGTTCCATATTAGGAAAGAAACATTGAATTAAAATTTTCCTTGGTTCAGAAGAGCAAACGTGGCTAAATAATGTGGAGATCAATTTCGTAATTAAGAACCATAGCCCTATGACTTAACATGCTTTAATTATGAAATATGACTGATTAAGAAATATCAAAAGGAGCAAGCAAGCAAATTAAAAGTTTAGTGGTGTTATTTGAAAGAGAAGATGGTTTGAATTTAATAAGAATGAAGCCGCACACGCATGCATGACATTGTTGACAAAAGTTATTAACTTATTATTATGTAAAGTGGTTGTATACTTTATCAATAATTAATGATATAATGACAAAACAAAAATATATAACATATTAACATTCCTAGCTAACAAAGCCCGACAAAGTATATACAATTTTTTGGTTTTTTTTTCCCATAAACTTTCTCTTCGCTCTAACGTACACTTTATCTATCTCAAAGCATTTTTATTAGGATTTTTTTTAAATAAATAAAATAAATATTTTATTTACTGAAATATATAATTTATAATTTTATTATTAAAATTTATCTTATTATTTATCTCGTTTACAATATAAATAATTTGATTTTAAATATATCTCGTTTACACGAGATAAGACATATCACAGGTTACACGTATCACGTTTGCACACGTGATACGTAGGATAGAGTAAAATTTACGTATTTCGTTTACAGTGTAAACGATATATAATAAAAGTCAAATTATTTACAGTATAAACAAGACATATGTTGAGTTAAAACGTTTTTACTGTAAACGATATATAGTACAACAAAAATCAATAAGCTAAAAAAGGATCTACAACCTATTGGTATTCTCTATAAACATCTTAATCATTCTTCTCATCCGTTTCTTCGATAAATTTAGTAGAAATGTCTAGTGTTAGTGGTTATTTTGTTGTGACGACGGCGTATCCCAACAGTCACATGAGAAATAATGACACTGATGTTGTATTTGAGTGTGAAAATTCTATTTTGCTGTACACTTGGAGAGCATATTCTTTGTTTGAGTAAATAGTCTGATATTGACACACATTAGTGATAATGAGAGAAAATATGTTGGAAGAGTTGGTTATCGGATGATAGCACTTATGGAAAATGGAATATTTTGATTTCGTCTGTTTCGACTGGATAGCGATGAGCATGTGCGACTCATGTTTAATGTCACATGGCGGAACAAGTGATAAAGCTTTCTACAGAAGTCAACAATGTTGGCAGTCGTGGTTCTGGCAACTCGAATTTTGTCCAAGATGACCCACCTCTTACACCATTTCCTGCACTATGCTAATCCGGAGGTGTCCATGGACGTGGACGGTGAGGAGTCCGATATAGAGTATGTTGCCGATAGCAACAATGGTGGTTCCTCTTATGATGATGAGGATGAGAATTTCGTACTAGAGACTTCGATAGGTAGATGAGTTCGGTATTTTGTGCTAGCTCTATAACCAATTTTGGAGTTATCAGTTGTACCCAGCCATTACCGCACATTGGATCTGGATGCCATACATGAGGTAATTCCATTTTTCAATATAAGTGGGGACAACTACAACACAGATGATGGAGTGGAGTTTCGAATTGGTCACAAATTCAGAAGCAGAGAGGTAGTCATGCAAGGTGTGAAAAGCTACAATATTTGAAGAAGTACTGAATACCGAGTTGTGGAGTCGGATCGGCTAAAGTACCATGTGCATTGCAAGAAATTTACTGATAGATGCCCTTGGAGTCTTCGTGTTGTCCTCTAACAGAATCTCAGAAATAGATTAGAATATTATCTTATTTTTTGTGCTTATTTTGGTTAGAATGTCGACCAATTATTTCTAATTCGTTAGGAAGATGTGTAAATTCGGTGGACCGCATACTTGTTTAGTCCCCACCATGTCTTAGGATTATTGACAGTTGGACAACACCTTCATTTGTAGAGTCATCATGCCTCTGATATAGTCCAGCCCATCAATTATTGTTCATGTTCTACAAGGTGTAGTTAGGCAAAGCTATCACTTCAAACTCTCATACAGAAAGGTCTGGATGGTGAAGCAAAAGGCAATTATACAGATATACGGTGATTGGGAGGAGTCATATAATAAGATTCCGAGATTGCTTCAAACTTTATAGAGTTGTTGTCCCAGAACAATATGTGATTTCAGAGCGGTACCGTACTATGATGGGCACTTGCTGGTATGTGATGTCAGCCAATTTGATAAGGTGTTATAGTCTTTTCCTCCATGTGTCGAGGCATTTAAGTATTGCAAGCCCTTTGTCTCCATTGATGGGATGCATCTGTATGACAAATATGGTGGGGTGTTGCTAATTGCAGTGACACAAGATGGTATCAATAACATCATTCCATGTGGCCTTTGCAATTGTTAAGTCTAAGACTACGGAATCCTGGTCATTCTTCCTTACCAACCTAAGACGACATGTAGCACCATAAGAAGGGATTTTGATTATATCTGACAGATCGCAAGCAATCAAAGCCGCACTAAGAGTCGATGAGACCAGATGGCTGCTCCTAGTACGTTCCATGTGTATTGTGTGAGGCACATGGTGGCGAACTTCATATTTTGTTTCAAATCTGTCGAGGAAAAGTGATATCTAATAAACACTGTTTATAGTCCAATTAAGGCTGGGTACATATGGTACATGGATGCTTTGAGGACACTGTCGCGAGAGATGTCTAACGCAACAAGCGCACTAATACTAGTCCCAGTACTCCTATGTAGGCTGATAATCTGTGAAGGGCTAAATAGAGATCATGTGGCCCTCATTAAACCTATGCCTCCATCCATCATATCACTACTCATGACGCTTAGGCCATCACATGTCTTTCCCCATCCTGTGGTTTTCAGGAACCTGTCGACATTCACCGGGTCTCTAGGCACTTGCTGCTCCCTATTGAATTGGTGTTTCACTCAATCAACGTAGTGAAATTAACTCCACAATATTGAAGCAGACGAGAAGAACAACAGTCATCCATGCCCTCTACTCTGCCTCATCTCTAAACCAATCCGAGCACAAGGCCTGCAGGACTAGGTCATCGTACGACGTCCATAGGAACTACATCAGTAATTGTAATATAATAATCAAGTTCAATTCATTACATATGATATTTAACTGTTTAGAGACAACTAAATAAAACTAAATCGTGTACCTCATGCAACCACAAGCGATCTAACGCACTACGCCATTGGAGGAACCTCTGTTTGAACTGGTACCTACTTTGCTAGACCATACCTATCAACCTGTTCACATATGCAACCCATAATTTAAGGATTTTTTTTTTGTGATGGTACTACTTCAAAAGCAATGTTTAGCATCTCAGTTGATTTTCTTTTAAAGTTATTAAACACAAATTATCGTATTTATGTTTGTTAAGTTGTGAACTATTGTAACATTAGGCCTAATGTTCAAGTTAATATTTTATGCAATTTCGTTATCACTATTTTAGTTAATTACATTTGCAAATAGTAATTATACTAATGTACCACGATAATATAAATTGAAGACATGATGGTTGTTAACAATGAATTTCATTCACGATCATTCAATCCACAGACTATATACACTTGATCCAGGCTAATTCCTACAACTACAACCTAAAATACAGACTAGATATTGCAACCATATCATATGAGTTCCTATGTTATCCAACCTCATTGCAAAGAAAACCTCCCATTTATTGTCAATGTGATCCTTTCACATAGCAACATTATAGCAGATATCCATCCAATCAGAACAACTGCTATGTCAATATAAATATCCCTTCTACTGTTATCAATTTATCCTTTAAGGTTGTGACTTTTCTTTTCAATCTTGCAATTTGTGGCTCTTCTTCTAATTCTGTCCACACAAAATATTCACACTCTTCTCCAATCTAGGCCAAAAACAAAAGAAAAAATCCAATCAGATAAACAAATATCAACAAGTTATAACTATCATCATAAAAATTACATTTTCTACTTACCCCATAGTTAACATAGCCACAAAATCTTTGTCCAGGATTCTCTGTCGTTGAGGAAGTCGCAAGCACTGACCTCTCGCCACAATAACAAGTTATTTTTTGTCGACGGACTTGGTTGCTGTTTCAATCCAAAACACTACTGCTATGCGCTGCCTGGAAGCCTTGGAAAGCCATAGAATCAGCAACAAAAGCAAGAGAAAAGGTAATGGTGAGAAGATAAAATTACAAAATAAGAGAACATTTTGCAAATTAGAATTTTCAAAGCCATTTTAATTAAAATTTGTTTTTATTTATTTATTTTTATTTCATTTTCACTAACGGTTACCGGGACATAGTTTACCACAGTAGACAATAACGTCCACCTAGACAATTCCATTAGTGTTTTAATTTGTTAATGTAGATGACAGTAGAATAACATTAAATTAATTTATAAACGTTGAAAATATAAATAGGACAATTTAAACATTAGAGACAACTTTAAGATTTATCCCAAACATTGAGGACTAAAATAATATTTTACTTTTTATTTTATATAGATAATTAATTTTTAATATACACTTAACATTATTGTATTTTTAATATATATTTTTTATATTTTAACAAATAATATATATATAAATGATTAATTTTTTATGTACACGTTTGAATTAGATTACATATAATAATGTAATCTCCCATAGCTTATCGTTATTATAGACCGTTGGTTGTCAACCTAGTTAGCAATATGTGACTTGCATGCGGATTTTTATTTTTAAAAGTAGGAAAAAAAAGAAGAAAATCTTAAAAAGTAGAATCGAAGAATTAAGACATCATCGTTTACAAAAGCACAACAAATAATAGAGTTTCATGAATCATATTCACTTCAAATGATAACAATTTCCAAAACTTACTCATCCATCGAATCCAAACTTTCTTTGTAGAATTGATGAATATAGAATTCATCTATATAATATGTACTGAATTTTTTATTTTAAAATATTTTTATTATATATAATTTATAAAAATATAATTTTATTATTTCTAATATTCAAATTAAAGACTTTT